>NW_026057581.1:25468930-25768930 GCF_023721935.1 Panthera uncia
TTTTTTTTTTTTTTTTTTTTGGTTTCGATTTTGCATTGATGGTTCTTTTGGCTGTTCCTGCTTTGGGGTTCGATTCATTTCGATTTTGAGGGGGGGTGGACAGGGAGTGTCAAAACTTACTACAGTCGTAGACGAAAGCCCCGGACGTGCGGTACAGAGACTGGCTGGAAGGGAAGGCCATCTGACAGCTACTATTCCCGTTCACTGGAGAGTTGTTCAAGCCGATCCTCTGTGACTCGAACATCTCTCGCACAGAGTGGAAGTTCTGCTGCTGGCCCGGGTAGCCCGCGGCGGCTGCCGCCGCCGCCGCACTCGCCAAGTGGCCCAGGTCTCCGCCCGCCTGGTTCAGGTACCACGAGGTGAGGCGGCCTTGGTGGGCCGCAGGGTGGTGGCCGGTTTCCTGGCCGCCGCCGCCGTGACTCAGGGACGAGGAGCTGCTGCTGGTGACTGGGGGCAGAGAGTAGTCGGGGAGGGGGTCGTCCACCGCGGAGCCGCCGGTGCTCCCCGGTGCGCCCTGCAAGTGGCCGCCGCGCTCTCCGGCCGCGTACAGGCTCATGGCCTGCAGGTTGCAGTGGTAGGTCCCAGCGCCCGCCGCGCCGCCACCGCCGCCGCCCCCTCCGCCGCTGCCCCCTCCCGAGCTGCCGGCGCTGGAGCTCTGGCTGCAGGGGGAGCTGTAGAGGGAGCTCTGGCCAGGCGAGTAGGCGCCGAGCGCCAGCGGGGGTGCGATGCCCGAGCGCGAGGACCCGGCCGCCGAGGCCAGGAGGCCAGAGCTGAGCTCCGTGGCCGCGCCCTGCGGCGACCCCCGCAGCGACGTCATGATGTTGTCCACGCTGAAGCCCTGGCTGTGGTGCGGCGGCGGCGGCGCTGGCTGGGTGGGTGGCGGCGGCTGCGCGGGCTCCGCGCCGTCCAGGCTCAGCGGCCGCGCCGAAGGCAGACTGCCCGGGGGACTGCTCCCACTCGACAGGCTGCTGCTACTGCTGTCGGGGCTTTCGATTTTGGGCACCGCGGCGGCGCTGCCGCTGCCCAGGGCGGCAGCCGGGGACAAGGGCTGGGGCGGCGAGGGGCACGTACCGTTCTCGGTTTTGATGTCCTGAATGCGCACGGGCGGCGGCTGCGGTCCGGGCGCGGCGCCGTCGGCCTGCTCCGGCGGCGCGGGCGGGGGCTGGCGGCCGGGCTGCGGCGGCGGCGGCTCCTTGAGGTGCAGCCGGTCTTTCTCCTCCTTGTCCTTCACTGCGTCCTTCTTCTTGAAGCGCCGCCGCCGCCGCAGGAAGCTGCCGTTCTCGAACATGTTGTACGAGTCCGGGTCCAGCGTCCAGTAGCTGCCCTTGCCCGGTTTTTTGTCGTCTCGGGGCACCTTGACGAAGCACTCGTTCAGCGAGAGGTTGTGGCGGATGCTGTTCTGCCAGCCTTGTTTATTGTCCCGATAGAAAGGGAAGCGGTCCATGATGAACTGATAGATGCCATTGAGAGTTATCTTCTTGTCGGGGGCGTTCTGGATGGCCATGGTGATGAGCGCGATGTAGCTGTAGGGAGGCTTCACCATGTCCTTGGGCTGCGGCTGCGGCGTGTAGGGCCCGTAGGCGCGGGCCATGCCGCCCGGGTACTGCTCGGCGTGCGCTGGGTGCGAGTACACGCTCATGGGGGCCGGCATGGCGGTGTAGCCGCCCCCGGCCGCCGCGGCCGCAGCGCGGTAGTAGCTCTGCTCTCCGCCGAGGTAGGGCACCACTCCCAGGGAGTTGGGGCTGGACACGGAGTAGCGCGCCTGCATGGCCCCCGCTCGCCGCCGCCGCCCCGCGCCTCCCGCCGCCCCCCACCCTCCCTAGGCCGGCCACGCCAAGCCGGCTGCCCAGTCCGAGTCCGGGCCCCACAGAGCTGGTGCCGGGCCGCCGCGCTGAGTCCGGCTCGGCCGCCGCCGCCGCCTCCGGGAGCCGCCGGCCGCGCACGGCCTCTCCCTGGGCTCTCTCGTGCTCCTGGGGGGCCCCGGGCCACTTCGGGGTCGGTGCTAGGGGAGAAGGCCGGACGAGAACGCGGCAAACGGCCTTGGAGGAACCCGCGGAGCAACTTCCAGGCGAGGACGGCAAAACAGAGCCAAAACTAAAAAACAAGAAGGCGCCCTTCTCGCTACACTGCCTGTGCCTTCCAGGAGACTCTGCCCTGAGTCGCCGGCGAAGGCGGCCAAATAACCAGGGGCGGGGGGCAGCGCGCCGGCCGCCTTCTTGGGCCCCGCGTCACCTTTTTTTCAGTCTCTCGCGCGCCGGCCGCTTAAGGAAGCATTGGGAAAACTTCTGAACTTTTGAGCATCCGTCACCCAGGCGAGGACTTTTTTACGCAGTTACATTTTTTCCGGGCAGCGGAGCCCCGCCCCACCACAGCGGCAGCAGCCAATGGTAGGCGAGAACCGCCTCTGAATGAGCCGGAGGCCGAACCCTGCCGGCCCGCGCCCAGCTGCGGGAGGACCGCCGGGCTGACCACACGCGCGCCGGCCGTTCGGAGTCCGCGCCCTTGCCCCTGCCCCTGCCCCTGCCCCTGCTCCTACCCTTGCCTGCGCCAGGCTTGCCACCCACAGCAAGATCGGCCCCCTATTCCCAGATGCCCACCGCCGCCTCCGCTGGTACTTTCACCCCCAGCTCTCTACACAGGCGTCCTTTGGTCCCGCAGACTTCCTGGGTCCTCCTGTACCCTACGCAGACCCTTCCTCTGTCCATCGCTCCCAGATGTCACCGAGTCCTCGACCCCAACTGGCTCTTTCCCATTCAGTGGCGGATCTTGCTGTCACCAGGGCCGGGATTTCCTGGGCCTCTCTTCCCCTCCTCCTTTCCCCTCACCTTTCCTCTCTTTCTACTTCTTCCCTCCCGTCGCCACTCTCACTGGGTTCACACATGTGTTCATTTGCCCCCCACCTGGAGGTTCTCTTGTCTGGAGCTGGGTTACAAAAGACACAGTTTTAAAGGCTCAGTCACAGCCATGCTCTTCCCAGTGGGGCAGGAGTTGTCGCCCCACCTCGTCTTCCCCGTGACCCCTACCCAGTTGAAATAAGGTGTGTGTGTGGGGGGGGGGGTAATATGGGGCCTTGCCGGGACCGCTGCCCAGGTAGGCTCCGCCCGCCCAGCTTCAAGACACCCTGCTTCTTGTGCCCCAAGGGCCCTTGGCGGCCAGGGGGTGCTTGAGGCTCAGGCTGCTGAGGCCAGGAGGCTTTCTGCGCTTCCCTGTGGTGGGGAGGGGGTGTGTGCATACGTGATCCCTAAGGTTTGCCACTGGCCTATGGGTCTTGTCTGGTCCGGCATGTTTCTGCTCAGAGGAGGGGTCACGCTTCGGGCTCAGTGACATTAGCAGGTGTGATGACAAGAGGCAAATAAACACGTCCAAGAACTTAACGCGTCTCAGTTTAACCTCCATCTCCACACGCGCGGGGCTGCCGGCTTTCAGAGATAACGGGTGTGCTGGGGGAAAATGTTCAGAATCACACCTGCAGAATGGCTCAAGGATTGGGGTGGGGGTGGTAAGCATACAAAGCGTACCCTTGTGCACGCCTGAGATTTGCAGTTTCTGAGCGACTGGAATGGGATGGGAAGACGACAGAAGAAAGGAAACGAAGGAGCAAGAAAAAGATTGGCCTCCCTGTGCCTGCAGCGCATTTCTGTGTTTTGGCAACTCTAGAAAAGACCCTCCTGAAGACTGAACACTGGATTCTTTACTAGAAGCTGGGGAAACTGGCAAGTTTAGGAAACTGTGAAGAAGAGTAGTGTGACGCATTTAACACCTCCACTCCCCCCAATTTCTGACAATCTTTAACTGCAAGGACGTGTTGGGAGCCCCTTTTGGCTTCTCAGCTGGAATCCCGGTTTTCTCACTCACAAAAATTCTCCTTGTAGCTTCAGTGGTTAGATGTCAAGATGCTATCTTGTGTAGCAGGCTCAGCTGTGTGTCACTTGAACATTAAAAAACACACAACAACAACAATGTGTTTCAGAATGGACATTTACACGGAGAGGGGAGGACCTGCTCCTTCTAGAACTAGCCTTGGGGGGGGGGGGCGGAAGTTCCCATTCCTGTGGCAGCTACCTCTTGGCCTGCTGTGCTCTTGGGACACTTGAAACTCCTTTTCCAGGGTGTTTGAAAGGCGGGGTCTCGGATTGGAAGAAACGCTTGATTTATCAGCAGGAGGCTCAGTACCTGATATTTCCTAAACACTAGCAGGGGGAGGAAGGGAAGAGAAGACCCCCGACTTGAAAAAGGAATTTGTGTCCCATTTCCAGCCCTGTACCCTGACATAACCAGCCCCTTTGGCTGAGGCTTTATGGGAGCATTTTGGTTTCAACCTGGAGACCAATTAAGTGGTCTCCCTAAACACCCCAGTGTTTGGTGAATTTGGACTTTAAACTGCATCCTCACTGCTGGCAGTGCTTGGAGAGAAAGTGGCAATAGCGACTCGTTTGTTTTCCTATTGTGGGAAATGCCAGCGGACCCTGGGTGTTGCAATGGACAGTTGTGCTTCACTGTCTCCCCCCAGCTCACCACCCCCTGCCCTCTCCTCACTCTCTCTCTCAGCAGCCCGGAGAAATGTAAACAGCTTGTTATGTAAATTGCAAATCGAACAGCGGGGGTGTTCTGGGCTCCCCGCTTTGGATATAAAAGTTGTCGTTGTGAAATTAGTATCTGGCATGCGGAAAAAAAATGGAGAGGTGCAGTTTTATAAAGATCAACTTTCCACTGGTTTAGCTCTGGATATTCGCCAGGAAAAGATATTTGCATTTGTATTTTATAAGCTTACTCGGAAGCAAACGTCCAGTAAACGGCTTGATTATATTTCAAGTACTTTGCTTATTTTATTATTGTTGTTAGTGGTCTTGTTTTAACGTTAAGGCGCAGAAATAAAGTCTTTGGGGGAATGGGTAAAGTTTTTATTTTTCAGTTTAAAGTTTTTGATTGCCCCGTTTTTGCTGCTCCTCGGGGTAGTTCAATCATCCGTCTTCCGGACAACTACTGACTCAATTGGCAGACATGCCCCCGCAGGAAACCTTGGGCTTCTTTTCTGACACCTTCCATAGTTGCAGCCTGAAGGTCCTGCAGGCGACAGCGGTAATGGATGTTTGGTGGAGCTGTCGTTTGGCCCGCCCTGCAACCCCCAGCCCTTCCTTGACCTGCCAGGTGGGGTTACAGTTCCCGGGGCCCACTTACAGCCTCATAGCTCTGAGGAGGGGGCGTGACGTCACAACGATATTTAAAACAAGGCCTCACCGGGCCCCTACTGTAGAAAAGAACCAGGGAGATGTGGCCAGCACTCCAGGAAATGCCTGGATTTGGGAACGTGGGGACACCACAGGAATGTGTGTATTGGGGGGAGTGGGGGAGGAGATGGTGCCCTAACGCAGGTCACCAGGAACCAGAAGGAGCTCTTTCTCTTCTTTTTATTCCAGTCAATAATAATAAGGAAAGAAGGATCGGGCGAGCTCCGAGTTCAAGAAATGAGTCTCCAGGCGTCTGAGCCCTGCCTAGGGTGCATAGATTGTCCTCTCCGTCAGAGACCCCCTCGGGGAGTTTCCAGCGTCCCCCTCAGGCCCGGCAGCCCAATCGCCCCTGTGACCTGCCCAGACCCCCTCCCAGTCCGCTGTTCCCGCGTATCCAGCTTTTGGCTCTCGGTTTTGCCCAGGAAACCGGCCCATCGTCGGGGGGGTCTAGGACGCCCTCGAGAGATTTTTTTTTGGGGGGGGCGCTTAGCCCAGGAGCTGCGGAAACAGGAAAGGCGGGCTTAGAAGATGAGGGAAGGGGCTTCCCCTGTTCTAGACGGTGCCGCTAATCTAAGGGATTCTGCAAACCCAGGAGGGAGGCTGCACGTCAGCAGCCCCTTCGCTGTCCCCTTCGCTGCTAGGGGACAAATTGGAAGATTAAGGCATTTATTCTGCCAATGAAATTTGAAAACTCCCCACTAGACCGAAATCACAAACAACTGCAACAAAGTCCGTGTGGGGGTGTCTTTGGGATATTTAGATACGTGCCTGTAGTTCTACATATGGCCTCGTTTGCGTAGACCAGGAGTCCAGGGGTAGGGGAGGATATTTCGGTGTCAGTAACCGGTATTCGTTACCAAACCTTCAGCTCCGAAGGTAGCCTTGCTCTTCAGTGTGACTTTTCAGCTGAGGGAGGAGGCGGGGACCAAATGTCTGGGTTGCCGAGACTCAGCGGGTTGCTTCCTTCTTCCCTCTTAGTTGGGGGGGCTTCTGAGAAGAGATTGAGTTAACACAGTACCTCTAATTCTGCTCCCTCCTCAGCAGAAAAATACTTGCTACAATAAATAAAAAGAGCATTTGTTTTTCGATTATGTTTTAAAGTGATCTACATTGCCTGTCTACATGATTGAACTAATTGGATAGTTGCTCTGGTAGAAGCAGCCCTTCACAGTTTATGTGATGGAATAATTTAACGTCATTCCCCCAGTCCCCAAGCTGGGCTGTCCCCCTAATTACACAGGAGAATGCTTGCCAGCACCTGCTCTTGGTTACCCCGTCGGGCCGGCCCACCTGTCACCTCAGAGCCGGGCTGAGTAGCAAGAAAGGGACACAAGGCATGAGGGAAGTGAATCTTTAAGTTGTAGTGGCTGGCTACGGAAGACTCAGGGGTTCCTTTGTCCAGGCAGAGGTAGATGGAGACCCGAAATGTCTTCTTTAATTAATAACCCAGGACAAGAATAAAATCTATAAAAGGGTGGATGATCGGAAAGGATTAGGTGCCTGCGCGTGCATGCGCGCACCTCTGTGTCCTCGCATCCAGGTCCCCAACAGACTCAGGGCGGCTGCCGCAAGCCAGGTGCTGAAAGTGTAGAGGCCCCGCTTCCTCCCAGCTTGGTAACATCTGCTCATTTAAGGCGCGCGCCGCGCCCGGCGCAGCGGTCCTCCAGCCCCAGAGGCTGTAGCACAGCACCGAGATTGTAGGGTACCGGCGGGCGCCAGCCGTCAGAAAACCACGGGGTGTAGGCGCCTTCTCCGGGCTGGACTGAAAAGCGCGCGCTCCGGCACGGACGCGCCTTGGCTACGGGTGTTGGTGGAAAGGCTTTGATCCGTGAAAAGACCCACAGACAGTTCAGAACCGCACGCAGGCCGGGTGAGGTCGGCTGCACCTTGCTGGCGGCTGGGCCTGTGTCGTGCGGGCGACGAGTGCTTCCCGGGTCTCCAGCCCCGCCCCGCGGCTCTGCCACCCTTCTCCTAGCTGAAGAGCCACCGTGGCAGAGCCTGAGCCTCGACTTCCCGGGGCCTACGATTGCCTGGCGGGCTTGAGCTCTGGGACGTCCCTCCCGGCGTCCCCTACCCCACCCCGGGCCGTCCAACCGAGCGTACGCAAGGCCGGGCCTGGTGTGCGGAAAGCGCGATCAGCCTCGCACCCTTGGACTCTGGGGAACTGCCGCGGGGCCCTCGACCCCGAGCCGGCTGTTTGCACTTCTCAGGGCAGGGACCGGCAGGCACCTGGATCGGAGCAATCGGCCTCCGGGGAGGGCGGCGGTGCTGGCGTGCGCCTGCGGTTGGAAGCGGTGGCCCGGGGTTCGGGCTCCCCTTCCTCCTTCCACAGACTTCCCGCCTTTTCCCCCGCGAACTCAGAGCAGGGAAGAAGTGTGGGAAGTCCCGAGGCCACTCGGCAGCACTGGGCTGGGGCTCCCGGGCTGGGGACGCAGCCCCAGCCAAGTCCCATGTCCTGGGGCCCCGGACTCGCCGGCGGCTCTGGGCTCCTTCACTTGGCACTGCGCGTGCTCCGAGCGCCCCCTGCGGTCCGTGGCTTGGTCTCCCCTGCGCCTCTGAGGCGGCGGGAGGCTATACTGCCCCTCGCAGGCCCATCACTTCCGGAGCCTTTCCTGGGGAAAGGGGCTCCTGAGGTAGGGGTCCCTGGGGGAGGTCACGAAGCTAGAGTGGGACCCCGAAGTGTCCGGCTCCTTGTTTTAGCACCCTGCAATCTACCCAGGGTCCAAGCAAGAATAGTCTGAAGTCCCGTGGGGAGACCATCTCGGACTCCAAGGCAGGGACGAGGGACGTTTTTGTTCCTGGAGCCCGAGGTGACCTGGTATTGGGGCTTGCAGCCACCGGCTACATTCCTTCCAGGCGGCCCCTTTTAATTGATGTGCACGTTACAGAAAAAGCAAGGCCGCTTCATCAAGTGAATTACATTCTAGGAGATGCCAAGGAATGTATTTACTGGCAGCCAGGTTTGCCAATAAAAGTTGCAAATGAAGACTGCTGGTTTCCAGGAAAATGTACTTCTGTTTTTTAACCACACCTTAGTCTTAATTATGAAAAACTGAATCTCCAAAGAACCTGTTTAGAGAACAGGACTAGTGAGTGGCAGTGATAGTGGCTACTAGTGCGGTCTCACACCCCCACACACATTTACACACCCCAGAGACACTGTATGACAACACAGACCATGCACACTGCAGCTTTACCCACGGAGAGACTTGCCAATATTTACATACACAGTAGACACAGACACAAGGCTAGACGCTGGCACGCAGAGAGGTATGCATTCGGATTAGTGCTATTTAGTTTGGAAGCACAGATATAAGAAAAGATAAACTATGGCAAATAAAGAGGCGAATTTCCACAGAATATTAAATAGAAATAAATGTATGAAAGGAAAGGAGGCACTTGCTCTGTAGTATTTAGCTACTACTAAACTTGCCCTAGTATTTTTTTTAATGTTTTATTTATTTTTGAGAGTGCGGGCGGGAGAGGGGCGGCGGGGGGGGGGCGCGGTGCAGAGGATCCAAAGTGGGCTCCTTGCTGACAGCAGCAAGCTCCATGTGGGCTCAAACTCACAAACCAGTTGGAGATCATGACTTGAGCCAAACGAAGTCTGATGCTCCACTCATCAACTGATGGAGCCACCCAGGTGCCCCACCCTAGCATTTTTTAAGGCCAATAGTTGACTAGGGTTAAACTATAAATTTAGGGCAACAGAAAAAGAAACCCAGAATTTACTTTTTTTTTTTTTTTTCAGAATTTACTTTTACTGAGGTTCCTTTTTGCCTGAGGTCACACCTCCCTCCCCCCCCCCGCCCCCGCCCCCGCCCCCGTCAGAATGGGAAAATCTCCCCACTCACCAAATGGGACAGCTCTGTTTTCCCTAACATTTGACTGCTCCTCTAGACCTTAGTTTGGGGCAGAGTGAATACTAATGCAGGGTAAATCTGTTTGATATGACATTTCTCTAGTCTCAACCACAGACCCTTAAACAATAACAATAAGATGCACAGAGCATTTATTATGTTGTTCTTCTGCTGAGGGCTTCATATAATCATTTCGTTTGATCGTCACAAGGACCCCATTGTAGACACTATTATCTGCATCTTATACAGAGGGGAACTGAGGCTCAAAGCGACTAAGTTACTTGTCCAATTTTACTTGGTGTATCTCCTTGGTTCTAACATGCCATTTATGATAAGGTACATCATTTATGTGCCACTAAGAAGAAAAATTAAACCAGTAAACATCACTGGTGGTTTAAGTCTCATCTCTATTTTGGATGTTAAAATGTACATTTTAGATCATTGATATATTGACTAATCCATTTAATCAGCAAATATATGGACGCTCTTTTTGTGTTCAGCATTATTCTAGCAACTGATATATAAAAGAATATAATACCCTTTACTGGACACATTTGGGAAGGCAAATAGTAATAACTGTTGGGAAACACTCATCCACATAGATGCTTGAATCTGTTGTATGTGTGTAAGCTTAGCTGACTTGCACAGAGCTAGTGTGTCTGCACACAAAGGCAGGGCTCCCACCCAGCACTTGCAGCCTTCTCTCCGTTGGTCACCCCAGATCCTCAGCCTTAACTTACACCAGGCCCAAGTGCCTAATGCAGTGGAAGCCTTTGGCCATGTGGTTGGTGCTTCAGGGGGCAGGGTGGGGACAGCATCAGGGAGGGCCAGAGAGGTGTGGGGAGAGAATAGGCAAGAGGGCCTTTGTATCCTTTCTAGGAAAAAATCCCTCCCCTGCCCAACTCGGACTTGGCCTGGATAGTGAGGTAGGAAGAGGGTCACCTAGCGGCATAGCCAGAGGAGGCCCCAAGCCCCCAGCCCTGTTTGTGGGCCGGCACCATATCTCACATCTTGGGAGCTTCTGGAGGGCAAGGGGCTCTGCTCTCTCAGGGAACACGGCAGAGTTGTATCCTGGACCCAGTGGTGCGAAACTGCCTCTCTGCGCTAGGATCCCTTGTGTCTTCCCAGGGAGAGCAGTGTGCCCAGTTGGGGTGGCCAGTGCATCCAGCATTGGTGGGTGTGTCCCATCAACTGGTGGCTGCAGCAGGCAGTGGGCACCAGGGCCAGACTCCCTTAGGACCGCCCCAGCCCCCCCCCCACCCCCCCGGCTGCGGGCAACAGTCTGGGACTGCCCTGCTTCTCTTCAAGGCCAGCCAGTGTGGGCATCTGGTCTCCCCTTTGTCTGTCCCTGTAGTGAGCGGAGGAAGGTTCTTTTAAAGGCTGGGCTGTTGTGTTCACACAGGCGCACGCACGTAATCCCGAACCAGAGCCTGTGTTTAGTCTATCTCGCTGACGTCCTTCCTGAACAGATGGGAAGAGGAAACGATTCTCCTAGCCATTTTTGCCTTCACTGTACCCTGGCTCATCCATCATTTTCTCACCTAGCATCTCCAGGACGGCATAGTCTCCACTGACTGCCCAGAAAGTCCCCACCAGCAGGCTGTCACCGGAGAGGCTGGCCACCGCCTGCCCCGCATGTACTTTTCCTCCTTCCTTTAACACAAAGGTTTACATTATTGGCCATCCTTATGATGAAACAGGCTCCAGATTAGATAAGGTTAAATTACACTTTTATAAGGTGCCAGTATCGTCTTAGGAGACATTATCCTTTTATTTGTGAGTGTGCGCTTATAATAATAGTTTGTTTTTGTACTTATCTCTCTTCCCAAGTAGACAACATATATACACACTGTGACTTATTAGGGAGAGGACCACTCACTGCCCCAAGGGGGGAAAATTAGCTACTTGCCAAGAAAGAGCAAGTTGCTAACGTTGCTGACTTCTGGGAACTGGCCCAGTCAGCAAGGCAGAATTGTTTTGCTTTTGTGTGTGGTAATTCTACATAGTGCCCAGTGCCATCTTAAGAAACACCCATAGTAGTTTTCATTGTTTGCCTTTATGAGTATTTGCTATCAAAGATTATTTGTTAGGTGTATTTGTTTTAGTAAGGAACACGTCCAAAGGCAGGCAGACGTGTCACTGGGAAAATGTTTTGGCAGGAGTCAGGCAGGGGTTTTACATAATAGGAAAACAAATGGGGCCCCACCCTCCTCACATCAAGGCAAACAGTCACATATTTTGTTTAATATCAGTCACAAGGTCTACTGTCTGCTGGAAGTAGGTTAGTTTTCTAGTAAACATCACTATCATTGATGTCAACTGTTTTTGTTTTTTTTTTTCCTGGAACAGTCTCAGACTTACTCCGATCATGATGCTTTGTCCATTTTAGTTAGTCTTTGGATATTTTACAAGAGAGGGTGAATGCATAGCAATAACATTTCCTTTTATTTTAAAATGAATTTTGAAAAATATGTGTTTCATATTTCTCCTTAGTTTGGCAAATTTTGAATTTCCCTTGATTATGGATTAAGTGGAGTTTTTCTTACTTGTTGCCTTCCCTTGCTGGTTTGTACATTCGTTTTTCTGATCGTATCTATACAGCTTTGCTGATTTCAAGGAGATTCGATCATCAGGTGGTGCTGACAGTCTGTTGAAAATCTCATAAAAGGAGAGTTGCACTTTATTTTCTGACTGTGCCAAACTTTTTCCAAGTAGGTATTTAGAACCCAGAAAACATCTCCTAGCAGATCAGAGTAATATTAAATACAGGTCAAGTGCTGGATTCAAAGTTCTTGGCAACGTCCCTTTAAAAACAAATTTCTCTGATATGCCTAGATCTGCTTTTCCAATATTAGCATAACTTTCAGTTTTATCCACCCGACAAATATTTTAAGTGTGTACATTTGGTGGAAAAAGAAAATGATGGATGTATAATTTGTTCTTTCTCTTTGGGCAAGTTTGAATTTTTAATAGTTCACTCCAATGTATGTCTTGATAAATTCGATTCATTTCCCCTCCCCACAGTGCTTCATTTCTGGCCATTTAATACTATACTTAAAATTTGAAGTCAGCTGGGTGTGGGAGCATGGGAGGAGAGAGTGGGGGTGAGCTCTGAAAAGAGATCAAACCAAGAGCCAAAATTTTGAAGAAAAAATTAGATGGGTCTTTTATTGATAATGACTTTCTCTTAGAAAGCATAGTGGCTGTGGTTGTGAATTCTTTCATATTATGAAAGGCTTATTAATGATCATATGGGGCAGAGAGTCATATGGATGCTGTTGGGAAGCTCCCCTCATCCTCCTGGCTGGTGATTCAGTCTGAGACGCCACTGGGAGTCCCTAGGGCTGAATAGGAAGACATAGGTCCCCCTGTCTACTGACTGGGTGTTTTATTTTATTTTATTTTATTTTATTTTATTTTATTCGTATTTTTTTTTGCAGGAGGAGGGTAGGGTTATTTTTGTTCCAGCGTGCCTCCTCTTTTTTTCTTTTTTTAAGGTACATGAACTCTCTAATAGTTCAGTGCAAACTGCGTCTATGTCATCCAGTTTCCTCCATTGTGCCCCTGGGGAGGGAAAGGGAGATGGGGGCGAGTGGCAAAGAGAAGGAACAGATGGAGAAAGGAGTCAGCCAGTTCCTCACCCCTCACCCCTCACCCCTTTCCTTACTGGAGACCCATTCTAGGGGCTCCTGAGAGATGATCTGGCGTTGGACAGAGGTGTCCTGGCGTTGGACACCCCTGGGGGTGAGTGTTTCAAGAAGTTGAATGTAGAGCGACGCTGAGCTTCTTGTTAGGAGCAGAAGAGAATCCCAGAGAAGGAGGTCGGTCCACCTAGCTGTCCTGTCAAACACAGGCACACCTGACAGGAAGCTGTGTTTACATCAGTGTTTAGGAAACTTTGGGGGCCTTCTTACTGTGGCCACCAAAGGGAGGGGAAAAGTAGTGGTCTTGGTGTGGAGAAGCTAGGCAGGGCCAGGAGCCTATAGTCCTCTTTGCCAGGCCTGCCTTGCCCTCCCCTTCCTGGTGGGGTGGGGTCTATTTGGAAGAAGCTGGAAGCTGGAGGAGAAGTCATTTGTGCATTCTGTTCGCTGGGCCCAGCGCTGGTGCCTGCTGCCCTCACCCTCTCTCTGTGTGGAGTGTGGGTGTTCTCCGTGAATATTTTCCATCTCTATGTGGAGTTCTATGCCTGCCTAGTCCCATTTCTGCCCACATTCGGTAGACACCATGAAAGGCCATTTTTCTTTTTGAAGCAGGTCCAAAATAATACACATGATGAAGTGCAGGCAGGACGCCTGTGGAAAAAAAAATAACTTCTCCCAATTATTTCAACGGAATGAAATGGCTGGGCTGCTGCAAGCAGAATCTGACAGAGAAATGAAACCTTGCCCCATTCCGGTCAGGGCACTAGCCACGGGGTGGAGCAAGGGGACCTTGGCTGCCACAGCATTTGACTGCACAGGGCACGGCCCGGCAGCTCCAAGCAGGCACAGAGTGTCTAGCATGAGGTGCTGAGTGCTGCCTCAGTTTACCTTGTTTTCAAAGGAGAGAATAATATATCTCTTTTAACTGAAATGTTTTAACTTAAAAAGTGTTAACTTAAAAGAGGGATTTTTATGAAATGATCTCAGTAGAGAACCTTTGGAATGCCTTTGAAAAAAGAAACTGTATAAATACAGGAAATTAAAGAACGATGATTATAAATAGTGAACGAAAGAGTGTACCGGTGCTCTGAAGTTCCAGTTAATGCTACTGGAGTCTCATGTCTCTACCCTGGGCAGCACATGCGGACTGGGGGTTGTGTGTTCAAGTCTAATTGTGCTGAGAAAGAAAGCTGAAAATAAATAACAGCATCATAGAGAGTGGGTCAGATGAAGGGCCCAAGCAAAGGCTTATTCTCAGAGCACCTGCCCAGACTTTACTGCTGGCACTGGTTCATATATGAACTGGCTCACCGAGCTGCAGAAGAAATAGTGTTTCAGGGAAACAAAGAGAGCCATGAAGTGCAGAGGAGAAAGTCCTATATATATTGCAACTGATACTTCAATTAAACATAAGCAAGATTTTCGATAGTGCAAACATTGAAGCAAAACCTTTTGAAGAAATTTTGACTCATACTAGATATCCATTAATGACAACATCAACTTAATGGGTTCACAAACAATCTTAATTATGAGGACCTTGCAAAGTATGAAAGTGAACCCATGGATGGATTCCTTTGGACACAGAATATCAAAAACATGCAAAGTGAAAGTGATCGGTAGGGTAGTAGGATGATGCTTTCGTCCATCTAAACATTTCTTTAATGTATGATTTATATAGGTTTTCAAATTATAGAAATATAGAATTTATATAGAAATTCAAATTATAGAAAATTTCAAGCTGGAAAATGTATTTGGAAAAGCATCATTTGCGATTTGAGATGCACAATCACATCAAGAGAAGCTTCTCTGGAAAGTCCTCCAGCCGGCAGCTGGGCCTGGAAATTCCCTGGTGAACAAGTATGGGACAGGCAGGGGGCCTCATGGGAAGGTGTGGGAAGAGAAAGAAGTGGGGGAAGAAGAAGTGTCAATGGCCCTAAGTAATTTGGTGAGAGGAAGAGATAAACAAGGGGTCTAAAGCCTCTGGGAAGGTAAAGAAGGAAAGCCGAATTGAGTTTCACATAAAGCTCTTTATCTTCTTCTGCTCTGATGTTATCACACCTTTAAAATGGTAAATCGTTTATATAACGATTGCTGATTCACAAAATGAAGGTGCTGCAAATTAACATGAAGACAGAGTAGAGCAGTTCAAGGGGAAAAAGCTTTGGGGGAGTATTGATTTCCCTCTGGTTTTGCATTAATCTTATCTGGGTGGCAGGGAAGAGGGAGAAGTCTTGGTGCTGTGGAGGGTGAGGTGAGTGGGCTGCTGGGGGAGAGAGGTGATTGCTTGTGGGCTGTTCTTCAGGTTTTTCTGGGTGGTGTGTGCCTGTGTGTGTGTGCGCGCGCACGTGCGCTTGTGTGCATGCCTGAGAGGCTCTAGGGCAAATGGCTCTGGCTTCCCAGTGAGAGAAAATTTTTCACGAGGGCTCGGTCTCTTGGCAAGCCAACTATTGGAGCTTCATCCTGTGTGCTGTTACCAGAGGAAGAAAAGCCCAAGTTATTAATGTGATGTCAGCCTTAAACAGAAGAGAGGTAGAACTAGAGGTAGGTTCCATATTTTGCACTTATTTGTTGCAAATTCAGTTGCTATGGGTTTTTATGTTTTGATGTGAAGTGTTCTCTTGTGTGTGAATCTCAATAAACTAGAATGGGACTGCAGTTTTGAAGACTGGAATCAATGGTTTTAGTTATTTCTTGACTCTGTAAGAATGTACTAACAGAAATTATTCCCCACCTCACCCCCACCCCCTTTATTTTTCTTCTCTTTTCTTCCCTGCACTCCTCCCTCCAATACAGGCTGTGGGTCCTTTAACACGCCAGTCTACGGGGACTGTGATGGAGCTCTGCCGCCATCTAGTGTTAGTAATGGAGAAGTGCACTTCAGAGCCTTCCAAAAGCCAAGGAAGTTACACACCAGCCAAGTGAGGAGAGGACTTTATCAAAGTAAAATCCTAGAGGTTTATGGGTAAATATTTGCAAGTCAAGAGCCTTCACAATGGATTTGGAATGGTAGTATATCACATGCGCTTTAAGTAAGCTCTGTTCAGCTCTTTAGGGAGAAGGAGCAATTGAATTCCAAATTGGGGTCTGTTTTGGTGGCTCTGTTTCCCTACAGTGGCTAAAAAAAAGCCACAAATGAACTTCAATTCCCTTGATTTCTACTTTGATCAATCCCTTTCTAAATCCAGATGTACCTATGAGAGGTAAACTGAGGCTCAGAGAGGTTCAAGACATGTGCTTGGTCACACACCCTGCTGACAGATCTGAGGGCTCTGCTTCATGCTCTTCTACTCACATTATTTCCTAGACTGATTTTGAAAGCATCATAGCCCTTCCTTAAAGAATACTCCCTAAACCAAGCTATCCTTGTGTTGTATCTGTAGGGAGAAAGGCGGACAAGAGAGGGGCTGGGGGGAAAGAGAGCTGGGACTCTGAGGACTGGTCCCAGGCAGATTAGTTTAAGGGAAGAACAAGTATGGAAATGAAGGAGCCAGATGTTGGGTTTCCTAAAGCTCTCCATCCCCAGGTACCTGCTGGAAAGTCCTTGGAGAACAAACTCTCACCACACTGAGCTGTCAGAGAGGGTGTTTGAGAGAGGGCATGGCCATTATTGACCCGATGCAATGCCAACTTTCCAAACTCAAAGCTGACCTGGGCCAGAAGGCCCTGCTGGGGAGGGCGCAGGCTTGAGACCCAGGGGGGTGTTTCACCCTGGCCAGGCATCACCCAAGTAAGGGCTGTGCCAAGGCCTTCCTGGGAATGAGCCACAGGCTCATGGGAGCTCCTTGGGGATCCCCCAACTCAGCTGGCTGACATTTTCTAACCATCCTGGAAGCTGAAGATTTGGATGTCTCTCCTAAAAATCTAGCTTTCGGGAAAACCTCAGCTATGGTTCACATGAGGTGGCCAGGTTACTTAACTGAAATATTTAATATAGTTAATGATATTTCATAATAATAAATGTTTAATGTTAATATATCAATAAAATATAATTACTAATTTAATTAAAACAACATTTATAACTGTCTTGAATGATTCCCTGGAATTATCTAAAGCTTGGGGTGCCTTGGTGTCTCAATCAGTTAAGCATCAGACTCTTGGTTTTCACTCAAATCATGATCTCATGGTTTGTGAGATGGAGCCCGGAGTCAGGCTCTGTGCCGACATCATGGAGCCTACTTGGGATTCTCTCTCTCCCTCTCTCTCTCTGCCTCTCTCTCTCTCTCTCTTTTGAAATAAATAAATAAATAAATAAATAAATAAAAGAGAAAATATTCTTAGAAGAAGGATTATGTAAAGCTCACCCTCATGTGAGGATTATGTAAAGCACACCCTCTGTGTGTGCATTGACTTAACCTCTCCTGACCATTGGTTTGTGTTTCTCAACCTTCTGCACTGATGTGCTAGCTTGGTGGGTGCCACTGTCCTCAGCACCATCTTTCCTTTTCTCTTCTGCTTTGCTAAATGCAGAAACACTGTAGGTGAAAGAGAAGAGAGACATCCCACCTAGTGGGACAGCCAGCAAGCAGGGAGGGCTTGCAGGTGGCAGTCGTGTTGGTGAAGAAAATCTCTGTGTTGACTGAGGTTAGAGTGTAACTAATTTAATCTCTCCTAGGACAAAGCTGGACTTCTGTTGGAAGTTTCCCAGGGTACACATTTTGAATTTTAATTTCTAAGTGCAAAAGTTTCTTCAGTACTTATAGTTGGTTATGCCGTTGACACAATGATCTGGATTATCCTGATCACAAAAGCACTTGTAGGTTATTAAACTGCACTGTCTGAGGAAGACTCTTAATTGGTTAGTGGGCTCACAGATTGTCTTCCATCGGGGTCAAGCTATCTGGGTGCTTCCCCTTCCTCCTCCCTCTGCCTGTGGCCCTGATGGACCCCAGTGGCAATAAGGTCTGATTCCCAGATGGGGAAGAGAAGCTGGTGGGAAGGAGCCTGTGGGAGACAGGAGCAGCTGACGAAGGTGGGGCCGTGTCAGGCTGAGACACTCCTGGGTATTGTGAGGCAGTGTGAACCGGCTCCAAGGGCATCTGCCGCCCCAGGGACGTGGTTATCTCCCTGCAGACTCTCCCTGCCCAGGTATTGCCTGAGTGAAGTTATATAAAAAGGCTTTATGAGCTGGGAAAGTGTGTAATTTGTTCTGGAAGAACATAAAGTTCATTGTTTTCCTTCGCCTGTGGCTTACTCTCCCCTCAATTTGTCTATTAGGAATGCTCACGACTTTGTCTCATTTCCATGGGCAAATTTTCCATGGGCTTCAGTGAGGCAATTTTAGAAAACAGAATTCGATTCCTTCCACAGTGAGAGAGAAAATAAGGCTTTCACTCATTCCCACAATTTTTAAAAAGGAGTTTTCTTAAGGATTAACTCTTGAAAACTTTCCTTATTTCCTTGGCATTTTGAATCATATAGAATTCATAATACAACCCCCAAATTTATTTTTAAATCAGAAGTGTTCAGTCGTGTTCAAACAGAGGGTATAAATGTGAGCACTTTCTCAACTTCATCCTTTTGGCTTTCACCTCGAGAGACTTGTAACTTGCAGGGTCAACTGACATCCTCCTGGGGTGAGTCGTCAGCAAGAAGGCCACTTCTTCTTGCAGACTATCTAAGTGTTCTGCAACAAGTTTAGCAGCTGCAAGAAAGCTCGTAGCTTGGTTAACCTACACTTGCCAGCAATTTCTTTCTTGGCCAGACAGTCATTTTTTTTGTGCCTTTGTCTGGCTTTTTTCTTTTTTTGAAGACAGCAAAACGAAAACTTAAAAAACATTATATTGTATTATACGTGTACACACACACACACACACACACACACACACACACTAGATTCACCTGTGGAGACCACATAAAATTTGTGGCCCTTAGCTACCAAGCAGGATCAAGTGACAGCAAAATAAAGACCAATCAACTCAGGGGGTGATTTTTGCCCCTACAACGGTACCCCCGTACCCAGGAATCTGCTTTTGTTAAAATTCCAAAGGAAGAAAGACAACTACCTGGAGTCCCCTTTATTTGCTTCCTCCTTGAACGAAAGGCTTTTCATTTTCTTTGTTGTTACCCCCCTTTCATCCTCTGGAGAAAAAGCCAGGACAGCTTCCCTGACCAGAGGGTTGACAGTGACTGGTTAATGCACCTACCTGGGGCTTCCTTCTTGTGAGGCAGGTTGGAATCCTCTATGCCCTCAGAGGCCAGCTCCTCTGGACAAAGATGACAGGGTTGGCTTCCTCTGGGTTGGTGACAAGGTGATAGAAACATAGAAGCTTACCACAGGTGCCCGGTTCATCGGTTAACTTCATGGGGTGTGAGCAGCCTCATCAAGCTTCTAGAAAGTGCACCGAAGGAGGAGAAGCTCCTCCTGAGACTGACGAACCTGAGGTGACAGATTTTGTGCCTCTTTTCCTGGCGCCCATTGTGTGTTTGCACAAGCCGAGCAAAACCCCTTGTGAATCACTTTGCTGCTTGCAAACGCTCAGCATAGCTCTCAAAATCGCCCAAGGATCTTTTTGTAAGTTCAAAGGAAAAATGTGCTATTTCAGTCCATGAGCATATCTCTTTATAGCTGTAGAACTATCACGTCATGGAATAATCACGCTGCACCTGGGGATGGGGGGGGGTGTGCCTGATCATTAAGGGCTTTTTATTTTATTTTATTTTTTTGGTAGCACATTTTCCACTGAATAGACTTTAAAATCAGATTTATTTGGCTGTAATCTTCCATTCATGGGCTGAGTCTAGAAGCATGTCTTTTTTAAAAAGATTGAACAAAACTAATCTTCCTGAGGCTTCTGTGTGTGTGTTGGTGCAGAGGAGGGCACAGAGAGAGTGTGTTAGAAGGAAGTAGGAGCATGGATTTTGAACTTTTCCTCCTTTACAACTGAATGTGAGCCACTTTTGTGGCCATAGAACACCATCGTGGCTGAACCACAACAGTTGATGTTGTCGGTGAGTTTTGTCTTGTGGAACACACAGTTCTTACACACCAGCAAGCTGTCTTTGAAGTCAGTGGAAGCTGTGTGCCAGACCAGGCCACGAGGGCTACAGGTGATACCGCTGCAGACAAGAGCCAACGTTGTATCAATGGTGGCCTTATCAAGGAATGATCTTCTAGATTTTTTAGAGAAAAGGTGAAGTTACAATGACTGAAAAACATGTTTGATGATGTCATCTCAGCCGATCTTTATAAGATGGGTTGAAATTACCATTATACTTGATTGTCATGATTTTTTAAAGTTTACTTATTTATTTTGAGAGAGAGAGAGCGAGCATGTGAGCAGGGGAGAGAGGCAGAGAGAGAGAGAGAGAGGGAGAGAGAATCTCAAGCAGGTTCCACTCCACACTCAGTATGGAGACCCAAATGGGGCTTGATCTCACAACCTTGGAACTGAAATCAAGAGTTGGATGCTTAACCAACTGAACCACTCAGGCATCCCAATTGTTATGATGTTTTAAACACAGGAAAGGTCAACTTCAAACAGGCCCAGAGAAGAACAACATTTCAGCACAGTAGGATTGAGACATGAATAAAATTATGCCTTCTAGGGCATCATTCAGTTGTTTCAACCAGGAGTTGAAAGAAGAGTTTGTTGGAGTACCAGAGATTCACACATAGGACTGAGTCAACAAACTGGCTGCAGATTTCATTTAAACAACACAATATCTTGTGCACTGTCAGCGAAGACCAAGAACAGCCTGCTGGTGACTGAGTGGTTCTAGTTTCATCCAAAGGTTTGGCATCTTGCAGTACTTAGACTCACTGGCAGCTTGTTCACCTTCCTGAAGTAATCTCCCACTTCTTCCAGTCTTTTTCTTGAAGGAAACTGTGCCTTGCTCCCCAAATATCATACAGTCGATTCTCATGATTCTCAAATGTTAAGTTCTATAATGCTACCATGAACTCTGAATTAACAAATATTGAACCATTGATCTTGGGGGAAATACAGGGTTGGGTTCCTGTGAGTTTATGGTATTTCCATCATCTGATCAATACATAACCTTGTTTTATGTGTGCTTCTGTTCTGAGACATCTTATTTAACATACAGATGGTCTCCAACTTATGATTGTTCAACTTATTATTTTTCAACATTATGATTCACTAGAAACTGTACTTTGGATTTTGATCTTTTTCTGGTCTAGCAATATGCAGGATGATGCTCTTTTGTGATGCCAGGCAGTGACAGCAAACCTCAGTTCCCAGTCAGCCATGCCATCATACAGGCCAACAACTGACACACTTACACAACCACTTTGTACCCACACAGCCATTCTGTTTCCACTTTCAGTATGACATTCAATAGATGAACTGAGATATTCAAAACTTTATTATAAAATAGACTTTATATTAGATGATTTTGTCCAATGGTAGGCTAATGTAAGTGTTTTGAGCACATTTAAGGTAGGCTAGGCTAAGCTATGATGTTCAGTAGGTTAGGTGTATTAAATGCATTTTCAACTTACAATATTTTCAACTTACAATAGACTCATTGGGATATAACCCCATTATAAGTTGAGGAAGATCTGTATATTGTTGATTCATTGCCGTTGAACCTATGGCCAGCAACATTATAACTCAAGCCTAAATGAAGCCCATCTAACACATGTATTTTCTCCTTGAATTACGTCATAGCCCTCTTGCCCTTAGAGACACTACACAGCACTTCAGCACTCTGCTTGGGGAACATTTTCTCAACTGAGAAAAGAACACTTCTTTACACTGTGAGAACTGAGGTGGAGAGTCACCTTGTTTGACCTCAGCTGGGAATGTTCAGGGCAACTCAATTTTTTTTTTTTTTTTTTTTTTTTTTTTTTTTTTTTACTGTTCTGTGTATGTCCATGAATGACCATGAACATACTGTGAGAATTGACTTTGGAGTTACAAATAAATTTTAGTGAGGAGGAGAATTTGCAAATACAGAATCTGTGAATAATGAGGATCAACTGTATTTTGATGAACCCAATGTGCATTCTTAAGATCTATTGATTCTAGGTATTGATTATTGTCTAGTAAGTTAATTTTTGGTCTGATTTAGTGTTAAAGCAAAGATAATGCATGTTTTAAAAAATTAACTTCATTAATACAGTGTTCTGTTAATCAAGACACATGATTTTGAAAATAGCTCTTTACCCTTTTCTCCCCTTAAAGTCAACAATACTCCTTCTGTCTCATCTTTCCACACCCATTAAAAGTTGCTAATCAAATACCCTCTGCATTTCTAGATATGACTGAGGCTTGATATTAGCCTCACTTGTCAGTCACCAATGGTAGAATTTAGGGGTGTTTTAAAGACCAGAATTTCATCATTGTTGAACTATTGGATGAGAATGTATCAATGTACTAGAAGGAGTAAATTACTTCACTTGGAGATGATGCTTTTGCCTTTTGGAGCTATTTTGGGAAAAAAAAAATATTTCAAGTGAAGGATCTCTTTCAGGTGTCCTTCCCACATTTTTGTGACAAGGAAGGCTTATCAGTTTTTTCCAAAGTGAGATTATGAAACCATTCTTAAAGTGAATTCCACAAAACACTAGTAATATGGATTATGCAATTGGATAAATTTGAGAAATTCTGAGCAAAGCGAGCTTGTTTTTCTATTGAAGGCCTTCACAGAACCTTTAGCTGCCAATGTACATTTTGAGGTATGTAGCGTGTTCCACACGGTGTTGGCCATGGGATTATCTCCCAGAGCATTGTTCTCTTGGTTCCTTCTTGGGACACACTACTACAGAGGCTGGATGGTGCACAACATAGACAGGGCACGTCTACACTGGAGGAGTTGTCGCTGGTGCATGGGGTCAGGTGCAGCTTCCAGGGGGCAGATGGCAGTATGTGTGAGACAGATCACGATGGGGGACAAACATAGTCACTCCCATTGTCTTGGATAAATGAAATGATGCTCTCCCTCCTTTTTCTTTCACTACTGGGGATTGTTTCCTGTTTTTTAGGTACCAAAATGGACACACTCCTCTCTCCATGTGATTTTGCAAGAAGCATTTATTGACCACTGAGTATGAACAGGCACTGTGCTAAGTGTAGGTAATAGGAAGATGAATGGAATGACAGAGTTGCCAAAAAAAGAGAAACTACAGTGACTTGCCTTTGATCTTGTTTTTCATGCTGCAACAATAAATATCTCAACCTTAGTTACCAAACACAAATATTTCAGGAGGAGGCTCAGACATTCACTGCTCTTTGAACCCCAATGAACACAGTGGAACTGATATCGGCCTTGTAATGACTATTGTTGGAGCACCATGGATTTTCTTTATCCTTTTGCATTTCTCGTGTAGACAGTGTGACATGCGTAACAATTGGATAATGGTAATAACCTTAAAAAATTGTCCCAAAGTGGGCTTTTGAAGGAGAGTCAATGAGTCACATGGGTTCTCAATGTTCCTCTTTTGTGCAATTTGAAGCTCAATATTGGTCACCTCTGTAAGAAAAGCACAAAAGCATTAGTACTGAATTAGATCTGGACAGGTGTTGTGCTAGGTACCAGGCAACAGTATTAATGAGATTTAGTTCCTGTCCTTATTGAGAGAAGGTCTTGCCTTTATAATTAAATTGTAACAATTACAGCTACCAGTTCTCAAATACCCACTCTGTGCCTGATGCTGGAATTTTCCACGTTTGCTGTGAACAATAACTGTGATATTGTTGGGAGTGTTTGGGACAGAGATTTTAAAAAAATCAAATGGACTCTAATCCATGGGGATTAAATGGAGGTGATGGCAGAGCATTGAGGACACTGGCTGGAGTGGGAGTGTAGGAAATGTTGCCTCTGTTGCCCACTGTAATTGTCACACAGGGCAACATCTGGTTCATCTTTATCTCCCCAGTGCCTGGCTCAGAACTGATGCTCTGTAAATGTTTTTTAAACAAATAGCGACGATGATTTAAAGATGAAATGACAATTGGCTAGTCAGCAAAACAGGGTAGATATGAGGTTGCTTTAGTACTTATTTTTATTTTATTTTATTTTATTTTATTTTATTTTATTTATTTGGAGAGAGAGAGAGAGAGAGAGAGAGAGCAAGGGAGGGGCAGAGAGAGGGGGGGAGAGAGAATCCCAACCAAGGTCTATGCCTGCACTGTTGGCACAGAACCCAAAACAGGACAAACCCACGAACCATGAGATCATGACCTGAGCTGAACTCCAGAGTTGGATGCTTAATTGACTGAGCCACCCAGGCACTCCAATACTCATAATTTTTAGAAGAATTTTTCCTTTTGATCATTTGGAGAACTAATGACACACGTAAATTGTAGTGGAGAATTGAGTTGATCCATCAGATTAATAGAGCCTGTGATGTGTATTTCTGTGATTTATCTAGATAATTCAAGAGCAAGTATTGGGGGTCGCATATTATCTGAAAAATGGCCTAACCCCTCCATTTCATGTTGTGTATTGGCAGATGTTCTGGAACATTACACACTCTTACCATGAACTTGATGACAAAAATGCTCTTCTTTGTGTGTCGGTATTTTATAGGAAGGATTATCATGGTATTCTGAGCATGTAAGGTTCTCTATAAAGGAGATGGCTTGAGGATATGTACATAGATTTATCTTCAGAGTCTACAGTGTATGCTGTTTCCATAAAGGTCACTTTATGTGAGCTCACAAATACCTTCATGGGACTTAATTCCGCAGCTGCCAAGCCAGGTGAGCCAAGCTGGGCTGCCCCAGGGACTGGGCCTGGATAAAGGCTGCAGAAGTGTCTCTCCAGTGTTAACAGGAGTAAGCAGGCTGGTTACAGGGAGGGTGGAGTCACATTTCTCTGCTCCTTTATTCACTTGCTCATAACTTTCTGCCAAATTCTTTGGGGCTGAAACCTCTTGCCTGGTCCTGGGCCATGTCTGCCCAAAGGTAAATTTTTTGCAGAGTTTCTGCCAGAGCTATTAAGCCTTTCTTGAGTCAATGAAAAAAAGAAATCTTCATTTGAATTGGTTGGCTTCAGTCCGCCAGTAATTCAAAATTTAACCCAATCACCCAAGGGATGTTCTCCTTTTTCTCACCCCCATATACTCACACACACCTAACATACACTCACACCCACACACCACACACCTGCACACACTGACTCATGCACATACCCACCCACCCAACACACGCACTCACTCAACACACACACCCAGCGCACACTCATGCACTATACACACACACACCATGCACACAAGCTGACACTCAGTCTAGCTGATGCAAACCCTGAGCCAATGGGTCGTTTTTCCTTCTCCCTGTCTGGTTATATGTAACAGGAAAGGAAGGGAAACTGAGTGGCAGATGGACTCACCAGATTTTGGTAGTGTATAAGCACAAACAAATGCACTCATTTGCCTGCTGCTTCTAAATTAAGAGTATGAAATATGTATCAGGCATTGCTAATGTAACAGCAGCAGTGAAGGCTAAATTCTCAATCCTATTAATGCTACATTTTTGTCACAATGGGGTGGTGGAGGGGAGAAGCATACACCCCTTGACCCACTGGGGTTTGATCCTCTATCATGAATGACGTCCTTCAGTATCTCCCGGATCCTGACCTCTCTAGTCATAAAGAACCCAGGTTTCTGTACACTCGGGGAAACAAAAGGAAGATACCTATGGCCACACCAAGTTACAGAGGTGAGCCACACCTGCTTGGGCATTGCTCTCAGTTTTCTCCACAACTTTAATATTCCATTCATTTAACCCTGCTTGTCAAAAGCTATCGTCAGTAGCAATAGTTATCTCCAGTTTTTTTTTGTTTTTTGTTTTTTGTTTTTGGGAAAAAAAGTGACTGGTCTTATTGAATTAAGTGAGCACTGGTCAGTGAGAGCTTTGCTCTGGGAGAGCTAGAATCAGAACTAACAACTTACTTTTCTTTCTTTCTTTTTTTTTCAAAGCCTGTTTGCAACAGAAGTTCTCTTCAGAAAGGCTTTGCTTAATAATTTGACACTAACATTACCTAATTTAGAAAAACTGAAGTTCTTCAATTTTGCATATTTAAATGTTTTATTGCCCTGTATAATTTTGTTTTGCAAAAGGAAAACAGAAAAACCTAAGGCCACAAGAGGGAAAAGGGCAAAGGATCTAGGAAGGTAAGTTGGAGATTGTTCCAGGACACATGTGGCTATAACAGCAGGCACTCACACTCCAGGAGCCCGTACCCTTCTGATCCCTGGCTGGGAACTGTGACTAAAGAGGAGGGATGGCTGGCCTGGAGGATGGCAAATTGGGCTCATGGCCAAGAATCATATGCTTGGAAGACCCTGTTCTGTGGGCTCAGAGCAGCAGCCCAAGGTCACTGTCAGCTAGGAGTTGACTTTGCTTTGGCAGCTATGAAATCCCAGAAGCCCATTCTCCTATAAATAGCCTGTGAACCCTCTGTGTCCCTGAGGAAATGCACCCCGTTCTTTCTATGGACACTTCAGCCTGCATGTGCCTTTTGCTGAATGTTTTTTCTCTTCCAAGCTGATTTAACCTGCACAAGAGCACACAGGAGGGTGTCAGGATGCAGGGAGGCTGAGAGATACTTGCAAGATTGCCTGAGCTTCTGTCCCCACAGGATCACCTTCCTGGGCATTATGGCAGTTCAGGAACATCCTCTCAACAGACAGCTACATTCTGCAAAATATTCTGTTTTCATGCTGAACAACCGGCTCCAGGAGAGGGTAGTGGGTTTCAAATGGATCCTGGAGCTCCCTGCCATAGTATAGGCATTTCAAACACTCTGGTTTTTCTGTCTTAAGAATAGACTGAATGGATAGAGTCAGTACGTGTGGCTTTTTGGCATCTGGGTGGCTCAGAAGGGTGGGGATGTGTTTTGTGTTGGTTTCTGGATGAGACCCATGAGGAGCAGTACTTCTCCCCACCTTTCTTGAACAGCAGCCAGCTCTCTTGCACTGTCAGTTTTCTCACCTCCATATTTGTTTATGAATTATCTGGAAAGGTGATTGAGCTTATTGAGATGGATAGTACCTAGAGGCACCTGGGAGAAGCCAGGCTATGTCTACACAAGCAGAGCCCTGTGGGAGAGCTCATGGGATAACTTAGAGCAAATCCCATGTTTCTGGTTACTGAAGAAAGGAATTTTTTGGTTCTGAATTGTTGAGGTTAGTTATCTACAGAAACCAAACCCACCAGGTAAGCAGTTGGCTCTTTATTTTGCACAATTTAAAAAAGATGACAGAAGCTGTGAGAATGTTGGGAATCAAAGTATTGACCAGAAAACTCATAGAATAATCAAAATAAGTACCACCAACATTTAAGAAATTTTTATTTAAAAATCAGAAGTTTTGGATGACCTTTTCCTCTTTCTTTTAAATTATTATTATTTTTTTTAACAGGCAATACAAGAACATGGTTTAAATAGAAGAAGGATATAAAAGGGTAGACACTGACAAGTCTTCCTTCCATCCAGGTGGCTGACCTTCTGTTTCCAAACTGCAGCCCCCAATGTAACTATTTTTATTAATTATGTGTGTGTGTGTGTACTCAGTTGTGTGTGTGCACGTGTGTGTGTGTGTAGGGAGGGAGCATTATGTGCTGTGTCCTTCTACTATTTAATTGTGGAAATACAAATAAATTAAAAGTATACGTTCTTATTTTTCTTCTTTTTATAACCAAAAATACCTTACTCTTTCCATGTAACATTATGTACTACAGATCTGTCCTTAGTACACAGGAATCTTCTCTCTTAGAATTGCCTGCTGCTGTTTGAGGTGGATGCACTGGGATTTATTAACCCAGCCCCACAGAAATGGGTATTTGTGTTGTTGTCAGTCTTTTACTATAACAAACAATGATTCAAAGAGTCAACTTGGAAATCTGTCATTTTATATGTATGCAGGAGTATCCATAGGGGAAATTCCCAGAAATCAAATTGCTGGGTAAGAAGTAAATGCATTTATAATTTTGATAGATGTGAAATCCCTACTCACTGTCATTTTGGCATTTTGCCCTCCTACCAGAAAAGCCTGAGAGAATCATTTTCTCACAGCTTCACGTGTTGTCAAACTTTGGAATTTTTGCCAATCTGATAAAGTGAGACATGTGACCTCAGTGTAGTTTTGATCTGAATTTCTTTTGAATAAGATCAAGCATTTTTTCATGTTTCATATCTCCTTTTTTGTGAACTATTTCTTCCTTCACTTTCTTTTCTATTGGGTTTTTGGACTTTTTCTTATTAACTTCTAGAATTTCTTTATGTATTAGGAAGAATAACCCTTCTTTATGATATGTGTTACAAATAGTTTGTCATTTGTCTTTTTTTTAAATGTTTATTTGTTTTTGAGAATGAGAGACAGCGAGCGGGGGAAGGGGCAGAGAGAGAGGGAGACAGAGGATTTAAAGCTGGCTCAGTACTGACAGCAGAAAGTCCCATGTGGGGTTTGAACTCACAAACCATGAGATCATGACCTGAGCTGAAGTCAGATGCTTAACCAACTGAACCACCCAGGCATCCCTGTCGTTTGTCTTTTGACTGTGTTTATGATATGTTTTTCAACTTTCTGTTATGAATAAATAACTCATCAAAGGAGTAGTGTAACAATCACTTGTATATCCACTCTCTAAATTCAACAATTGATAGCAGTTACCACCTTTGCCTTAGCTGTGTGTGTGAGCCTGTGTATGTGTGAATGTGTGTGTATGGACATATGAAGACATGAGTGCACATATGTGTGAGCATGTGCATATAAACATAAGGTGCAGACAGCACGTCTCTTTAAACCCAAGTCCTCAGCATGCACGTCCTAAAAGAACATTTTCTTACACAGTTATATCATTATTACATCCAAGAAAATTAATAATTCCCTAATATCAACTAATATCTGTATTGCCTGTGATAGATTTGCCATATGATTGTTTTTGATTTTGATATCTTTACATTAACTATTTTCTCAATTTTTTTATGGCTACAGAATTTTTGAGTCTTAAAATGACTTTTCAGTTAGAAAGACATTCTCATTCAAGGTTATAAAAGCCTTGGATTTCTTCTGTTCTTGAATATTTCTAGTACTTTTTGATGGTTTCATTTTCTTACATTTGAGCCTATGACACATTTGGAGCTTATTCATGGTATTTTCTGTGAGTGATGGGTCCAGTTTACTCCAAATGGCTGCATTAGTCTCCTGGTTTGCATTGGTCTCCCTTATTATAAAGTCCATCTCTGTTGCCACAGATTTAAGATGCAGCCTTTGTCAGACATTTATTTCACATATATGGATAACTCTTTTCCACTAGTCTGCCTTCCTTTCAGTTTTAGTTATTGGGTGTTTAATTATTGTTTTTTTAGAGTGCATTTATACCTCTTAAAGCTGGACCTTCCTCATTTTTCTTTATTTTCATAATTTCCTTGGTTCTTCCTGTTTTTCATATAGACTTTAGAATTACTTGTCCAGAAAAATCCCCTCCTTAAAATTGAGATAGTATTTATATTTAATTAAACAAATTAATTAATTAAAGGGAATTGACATCTTCTAAAAATTTTTTTAATGTTTATTTATTTATTTTGAGAGAGAGAGCACACATGCAAGCAGGGGAGGGGCAGAGAGAGAATCCCAAGTAGGCTCTGCACCACAGCAGAGCCTGACACAGAGCCCAAACCCATGAACCATGAGATTACGACCTGAGCCAAAACCAAGAGCTGGAGGCTCAATTGACTGAGCCACCCAAGCACCCTGAGAGTTGACATCTTTTGGTGTTGAGTCTTCCTATCAAGAATATGGTATGTCCTTCCATTTAAAAAAGTTTACCCTTGTATTCTTCAGGAGCATCTTGAAGTTTTATTCAGAAGGTTTATACATTTTTGTTAAGTTTTACCTAGATATTTCATCTTTTTTATTGCTCCTGTTAACGATGTTGCCTTCCCTGCTATCTTTCAAATGAGAGTTTGTACATACAAAACTATTGATTTCTAGATGTTAATTTTCTATCTTACTACTAAGAGTGCACATTTGTGTACCTGAGTCATTGCACAAAGCATGGTGAGGGTGTGGGTTGAATTCAACTTGCCCTTTCCTGGTCAGGCAGCATGGTCATAGGGCTGTGACCACCAGAAAGAGGTGCCTTTTCTAAACATCTTCACAGATGGGGCACATTTTCCTTAGCTGAACCAGGCATGGGAAAATCTAATGTCAATCTTGCTTCTACCTGTCTGAACTATTGTTTTTAGTAACAGTTTTGGTTGATTCTCTTATGATTTCCTGGTTGCAGTGATACTATCCATCAATGGTGATAGTTTCACCTTCCCCTTAATTTTTATATATCTAATTTCTTTGTCATATCTAATTGCTTTGGCTAGCATGACCAGTATAATATGAATGGCTGTGATGATGGTGTACATCCTTTGTTTTGTTACTGATGTTAGTAAGAATACCTCTTGTGTTTCCCCAGGTTCACTTTTTCTTTTTTAACTATCTTAACCATTTAAAAAATTACAGTAAACTAGGGGCATCTGGGTGGCTCAGTCGGTTTAGCGTCTGACTTCAGCTCAGGTCATGATCTAGCAGTCCATGAGTTCGAGCCCCATGTTGGGCTCTGTGCTGACAGCTCAGAGTCTGGAGCCTGTTTCGGATTCTGTGTCTCCCTCTCTCTGACCCTCCCCCCACTCATGCTTTGTCTCTCTCTCTCTGTCAAAAATAAATAAACATTAAAAACTACAGTAAACTACACATAACATAAAATTAAACATTTTAAGTGTAAAGTTTAGTAACATTAAGTACATGAATGTACACGGTATTATGCAACCATCACCACCATATCTATGTCTAGACTTTTTTCATCTAGCAAAATTGAAACTCTATACGCATTAAATACTAACTCCTCATTTCCTCTATCCCCTAGTCTCTGACAACTATCATTCTATTCTCTGTCTCTATGAATCTGACTACTCTAGGAACCTCATACAAGTAGATCCATGCGATATTTGTCCTTTGTGACTGGCTTATTTCACTTAGTGTAATGTCCTTAAAGTTCATCCATGTAGTAGCATATGTCAGAATTTCCTTCCTTGTAAGGCTGAATCATATCCCATTGTATGGATATACTACATTCTTGGAGGGACCTTAGTTTCACTTTTAAATATTGATGCAAATTTCCTCAATGAAATGCCTGCTCTTGTTCATTGGGTTTGCACAGCACCCAGCACAGTGCCTAAGCACAAAATAGACGTTTACTGAGTGAATAGATAGCAAATCAATATCCAGCTGTAGATAAAATTATGGAATGGGAATTTATAAAAATTATATCTTCCATGTGTATGCTGCTTTTGGGGATTTAACACATTTAAAAACTATACTCAGGGATGCCTAGGTGGCTCAGTCAGTTAAATATCTGATTTTTGGCTCATGTCATGATCTCATGGTCTGTGGGTTTGAGCCCCACATTGGGCTCTGGGCTGCCAGCTCAGAGCCTGGAGTCTGCTCCAGATTCTGTGTCTCCCTCTCTCTCTCTCTTTGTCCCTCCCCCACTTGTGCTTTCTCTCTCAAAAATAAACATTAAAAAAAATTAAACAAAAGTATACTCATTTTAGCTATACAATAGACCTTTGAGGTAAGAGTTATTACTCATATTTTACCATTTATAAATGGTACAGGTAAGAAAAATTGAGGCTTAGGAAGATTATATGACCATATTAAGGGTTTAATAAGTGGCAGAGGTGGGAACAAAATCCATGGATTTCTCTCAAATTTCAATACTCTTTCTTCCCTCCCCCTTCTTATATGGTGAAATAGAATATATTTTCATAAAATGCCTTCCTGTGCATGGATAGCTAAGTGAAGCCACTCCCAAAATAAAAAAATAAAATATTCCAACACCCCAGAACATCATCCTACCCCTGGGAAGGGGTGCTGTGGGCTTTCCCAATTACATCTTTGTCCCACTTTTCTGGAGATTCTTCTTTTTCTTTTCATTGTTTTACCACCTGGATATAACCCTTAAACAATATAGGTTGTGTATGGTTTTTGGCTTGTGTTTGAATTTTATATAAATGGAGTTATATTTTCTATTTCTTTTGGTCACACTTCTCTACCTCAACATTATGTTTGTGGGATTGATGCTTCTTATTGTGTATAGCTATAGTTTGTTGGTCTCATTGCTTATACTATTTCTTTGTGCTTATTATTCATTGATTTTATCACTGCTGGATGTCTGAGTTGCTTCCAGTTTGTGGATCTTAGGACCAGTATTCTATGAAATTGCTATGTGTGAATCCGGATGCACATGTGTGTATATTTCTGTTAAGTTACACCAGGTATGGAATTATTGAATCCTAGTGTCGTATGCTCCCCTGACAGTGTGGAAGAACTCATGGTCCAAATCATTCCCAAGTGATAGCTCTGTTTCTTGGACTCAAAGTGGGAGGACCCAGCTCCCATCTCCTGGGTCCTTTTTCCCTCTCTGGATGGTCCCTCTTCTGGGGTTCTAAACACCCTCATACTTCCATCAGCCCAAAAGCTACATCTTCAGTGAGGCAGCAGTGGCTTTAGTTATTGGCCTAGGCATGCAGCATCATTAAAGAGTGTGGTCAGTGAGATGGGATATATCTCAGAAGACCAGAGCAGGAAAGAGGCCTGTGGAGACATTCAGTGAGTTTGGAAACTGAGCTGGGCTGGGACAATACTTGTTTGTTTTTGCTGTTTGTTTGTTTTTAAGTATTTTCTGTCAGGCTTAGTTACCTCTTGCTGCCCCCATGTGGCTGTATCGTGGAATGGATTAGCCCCTGATTGAGGATCACTCTGGAGGCTTTCTGCCCATAGTTTTCTGCTGTCTTTGGACTATTTGATTTTGCCTCTTCAGGTGTGCTGGCACCTCCAGGCAGGTAGTGCCCTATCTAGGTCCTTGGGGTCCCTTATCTCCTCTCCATTGTCTCATAGGACACTAGCCCTCATACACTCTGTGCCTGAATTTCTCCAGAAACCTCTTTAACATTGTCTGCCAAGATGCTCCTTTAACACAAGCATGAGTGGGAGACCCTGGGGCAGACTCATATTATAGCCCCAAGAGCCTACAAGACTAAGAAGTTCAGGTGACAAAAGGAGGACAGGAACTCTGGGGATTTGGGGGCGGGGAGCTTCAAGATAAGTAGAAGAAAACAAAGAAGTAGAGGCAGCTCAAAATTTTGCTAAAGCATACTCACACACACCACAACTAAATATTGAATTCTGCTTGCTCTTCCACTCATCTCTATGTCATGACTGGGGGTCAACAGATAGTTTGTCCTGTATCTTGTATCATTATATCACAGATGAGTATAAATCGCAGATGGATACACAACCTAACCAAAACTGAACATTTATTGAACAATTATTGTGTTTATGAAGATTTCTTTCTAAGGCAGAAAAGTGGGTATAGATTAGCAAGATTTTGGCAGAATCTTAGCTTACCAGGGTATGAGATTTCTATAATGGTCCCTGGTTTTAACAACAAAGCATGGCAGCGCTTAAAGGGCACCTTCAAGGCAGGCAGAACCCCATGTCACCAAATGCCTCTTCTAAATATTCTGGCTAAGGAAGTTCTCTCTACACTGGTTTTATCACCTAATATAAAATCGTAGCTTGTTGTTCTCAGTCAGCATAGTATTATTTTTTAAAAAATGGGGGGAGGGAGATTCAGGAGAGCTTTTCCCAGCTGCAACATGAGTAATCCATTTCTAAACTGCTCCAAATAATGGTCATCTTACTGTACTTAAAAAACATTTTTTTCTCAGATCATTGATTTCAAAGATAGAACATGGAAAGTAACTCTCCCATATGTTCTTGCAGTTTTTTTAAAAAAAAATTAGAATACGAGGTTATGTGTTTCAGGGGATAGGTTCAGGCTCATTGAATGGAAGAGGAAGACAGACATACTATTCCCATAGAGTACAGTCCTTGATGCTGCGCAGATCTTAGGGCTCAGGCAGGGTGAGGAACTTGCAGTGGAGCAGCACCAAGGGAGAGAAGAGCTGCAGTAACCCCCATGGTGTCATCCACAATCTCTTTGCTCTGCTGGACTCTCCACCTTTGCAGATCCTCTAGTCTTGGAGGCTAATCTGCAGAGTCACTCACACCTCAAGGGTGGTTTGTTCAGCCTTCTGATTTTCTTCCTGGACCAGGGGAGCTAGCTTAGCAGAAGGTCACTGAAGATCACTACAGTGGGGAAGGGGACGGAAGTAAGGTACAAGGAAGATGGAAAAGAGCTCCGTGAGGAGAGATGGAGAGAGCATACTTGCCCCAGCAGGGGCTCCTGCATACTGTTCCTGGGGCCACTTCTGCTTGAGCTTGTCACCCTCTGTGGGACCATCTCTTTGACAGCTGACTTTGCTAATCCCAGTACAGGCAGGCCAGCAACCACAGTCCCTGGAGGCTGCAGGTTATAAATATATTGTTGGGTCTCTGGCCAAAAGCCCGGGTGTGGTCTGCAGCTGCCCAGGTCCCACTCCTGTGGAGAATGGAAACCTTCTTCATGGGGGAGGCCTAGTGATTATTTTAGGTTGTTCTTGCCCTGGTTGACTTATAGCTGCTGCACTTACTCAGTGTTGCATGCTGTTGACCCTCCCTGCATTGCTCAACCTTTCGCAGTCTATAACTCAACTTTGCGGCTCTTTTCTGGAAGACTTCCAATGTCTCAATGTTCTTCTGAACTTGGGGTGCTCCAAACTGTCTGCGGTCTTCTTAAAGGCTGAACTAAGGTTGGGATCTGCAGAATAAAGAAAGCCTTGTTACATCTCAGGCACACAGTGTCTGGCCTCTTTGTATACACCCAGTGTATCAAGTTTTTTAAAAGTCCTTTTTGTGAGTACATTACATCATATATTTATAAGTACTTCTCTATTCATTGATACGCCTAGAACTTTCCTGGAATCTTTGCTTTCCCCACCTCATCTTTCTATTGTTTCTCTATAGTATCTGTCACAAGAACAGAAATTAACTAATAATAATGTGGTCACTCTTCTTTCCAGGGCATTTAATGTGGTGATAAGGTATGCTTTTCCCAGTCAGAGACATGTCTAACACAGGCTCTCTTTTCAGTTTGGGAGATAGATGCGCTTCAGACCAAGCTCTCTTTACCTAGAGGGGCTGCTATATTCAGGCTGCAACATCTTTTTAGGAATTAAAAAAACTGAATTCTGATTTCAAAGCAAAGAGGGATTCCTCTCCCTCCAGTTATGGGAAATAGAGCTGTCTGCTACCCGTATTATTAATTCCTCTTCCATGTAGTCTGCCCACTTCTAATATATTATCTGATCTTTTTTTCTCCTGCCTCTTGCAAATTACAAGATAAAATCATGGAGTCTTAGACTGGGAAGGCTACAAGGACTAATTTTAGGGATCAGACACCTAAGCCCCAGAAGAGCTGTAACTCGATCATAGTCATGGTTACAAACAGACTGACCAGAGCCCAGGAAGGGTAAGCTTTCCCTACCATTCATCCAACTAGCAAATAAATGGTCAATGGATTTGGATGTCAGCAAGAACTCTGTGGGCATTTTCCCCAAATCTCATTCTCAATTTATGAAGAGGGAATTTGTATGATTTTTCCTGTGCATGGCTACTAGGCTTAAATTCATCATACCTTGCCTAGCCTTTGTGGAAAGAACTGTGGTCAAAATCTGACTAATTCATCAATGGATTTATGGTCTGTTCAAAGCCCATGCAAGAAATGGAAAGAACTGTGGCCATGAACAGCAGGATTTATTTGGTACGAGGTGGTTACCATAGAGGGACTCTACAATTTGTTGGCTATGAGGTTTTTGAAATGGTGGAATTTTGGACATGTGGCATTATTGTTTTTGGAAAGATGGTGGAATACCCCACTCAATTATCTGTTGTGCTTGGATGAGTAATAAATTCCAGCAAGGAAATGCAGAAAACAGAATGGTAGTTTTTTCTTCTTGAAAATGTTGGTTGGTGCTTTAATCCCTCCCACCCTCCTCATGTCCCACCCATTTTTTCCTTGTGGTTCCTTCCAGTTGTTCAAAACAATGATTTTTCTACATAAAATAATAAAACATAAATGTGAAAATAAATCCCACTGATGGCCTTTAAAGTCAGGTTACTCTGTGCCCAAGTGCTGGCTTCACTTCTAAAAGCTGGGTATCATTGTTGAATGCTGGGCATCTAGAACGTCTGGGCCCAAAGTCTCTGAGCATTCATTGCTACATTTGCCCTCAGGATTCACTCGTCCTTCTTTCCAGGGACATCTTGACACAAATGGTATCCAAGGTTCTCTTTGTCTTTTCTAGTACAGTTTTTTCTTATACTTAAGGACCACAATTTGAAAAACTAATGTTAGGCTTTGAGGTATTTCCAAATACTTTGATAGCTATACTAAATTAAAAAAAAACCTTTTAAATATGTTTTTATTTATTTTTGAGAGAGAGAGAGACAGAGTGTGAGTGGCGGATAAGCAGAGAGAGCGAGGGAGACATAGAATCCGAAGCAGGCTCCAGGCTCTGAGCTGTCAGAACAGAGCTCAATGTGGGTCTTGAACTCATGAACCGTGAGATCATGACCTGAGCTGAAGTTGGATCCTTAACTGGCTGAGCCACCCAGGTACCCCAGCTATACTCTATATTTTATAACCATTTATTTCTCTCTCTCTCTCTCTGGTGTCCATTTAAAAATATGCTTCCTTAGGGCACCTGGGTGGCTCAGTCGGTTGATCGTCCGACTTTGGCTCAGGTCATGATCTCACAGTTCGTGGGTTTGAGCTCTGTGTCGGGCTCTGTGCCGACAGCTCTGTGCTGACAGCTTGGGCCTGGAGCCTGCTTCAGATTCTGTGTCTCCCTCTCTCTCTGCTCCTCCCCTGCTCACTCTCTGTCTCTCTCTCAACAATAAATAAAGATTCAAAAAATAAAAAAATAAAATATTCTTCCTTATTTGGGACTTGGGACTTGTCCTTGGACTCATGCAAGCACTGCATGCAGTCAGTAGAACGGCTCCAGACCCAGGGGAAGGAAGTGAGTATGTGGCAGCTCTGGGTTGCAGGGGTGGCTGAGATAGCATGCTGGCTGCCTCAGATTGCTGTCACCCTGTGAGTCTGCTCGGTAGCCCATAATTAATGGCACAGGACCAACCAAAGGGCTCAACTTCATTTCCAGGGCACAACTTTCCACATCACAAATCTTTCCCAAAGTTTCCCTGCAGTGGTAAGAGGTTCCCGCAGCTCAGGAGTGGACAAATAGGCACTCTGCTGTCACACACTGTCCCCATTCAAGGCCCTGGCTGCAGGCTCAGGGAGGCCAGGGTGGTGAGTGTCCTGGGAGGAGCTGAATGACCCTTCATCCTTTCAGGAGATGTTTCTTTTTTTTTATTTAAAAAAATTTTTTTTCAACGTTTTTTATTTATTTTTGGGACAGAGAGAGACAGAGCATGAACGGGAGAGGGGCAGAGAGAGAGGGAGACACAGAATCGGAAACAGGCTCCAGGCTCCGAGCCATCAGCCCAGAGCCTGACGCGGGGCTCGAACTCACGGACCACGAGATCGTGACCTGGCTGAAGTCGGACGCTTAACCGACTGCGCCACCCAGGCGCCCCTGGAGATGTTTCTTAACACTGAGTCCTTGGTGAAGCTGAAGGGGCAGCCAGTTCAGAGTAGTGCCAAAAGGAATGTCCAACCAAAGCGCTGATACAGGTGTGGGTCATTGGGAGCAGCCACTTCCCTGAACCCTTGGTCTTTTCTGTTTGCTATTTGCCTAATTTGTTTGTTAAGCATGGCTAAAAAGGCATCTTAAAAGATTTTCGCAAAGACTCTCAAGTATTCGCAAAGACTCTCACTTTTGCATCTTTATTGCTCTGGAAAAATACATAGCCTGTTCCATTGTCTCAGCACAGGGTTCTCAAACCTCAGAGCTTCTGGAAGCCTGGCATGGCTGCTGTGCGGAACAGAGACCAGACAGCTCACCCCAGAGGCAGCTGGTCACAGTCCATCAGGCTCCTGGCCTGCAGGCTGGTGGGGCCCAGGGTAGCCTCATCTCCCAATTACGGGAGACAAGAAACAGAGATTTGTGTGATGTCTTGACTTTTACATGGTGGCAACCAATTCAACTCCTTTTTAAAATTTTTCTCTCATTTATTTTATTGGGGCAAAATATATATAACCAAGTTTATCATCTTAACTATTTTTTTTTTAACGTTTATTTATTTTTGAGACAGAGAGAGACAGAGCATGAACGGGGGAGGGTCAGAGAGAGGGAGACACAGAATCTGAAACAGGCTCCAGGCTCTGAGCTGTCAGCACAGAGCCCGATGCGGGGCTCGAACTCACGGACCGCGAGATCATGACCTGAGCCGAAGTCGGACGCTTAACCGACCGAGCCACCCAGGCGCCCCTCATCTTAACTATTTTTAAGCTCAGTAGCGTTAAGTATATTCATATTGTTGTACAACAGATCTCCGGGACTCTTCATCTTGCAAAACTGCAGCTTTGTATCCATTAAACAACAACTCCTCATCCTCCTTTCCTCCCAGGCCCTGGGAACTACCATTCTGCTATCTACGAATTTGGCTACCTCATACAGGTGGTAACTCAAATTAAACAGAAAAAAGCTCTGAGAGTCCAACAAGACCATTTGGGATCTATTTACTTTTTGCCAGTTCTCTCTAGAATCCTTTCATGGTGCCAATGAGAGACAATACATGTTTTTCCTGAAGAGCTTGTTTTCTTAAGTTACTGGTAGTTAAGTAACCATGCAGTTAAGTTATCCATTGAGCAATGATTGATTCTGAGCCTGGTGTCTGTTTCTCCAACTACTCTTCTTTCATTTATTGTCAGGACTGGTTGTTCTGCATATCATTTCATTAACTGACCTCAAAATAGTACACGGCAAGGCACCAGGCTTGCACTTAAGTGCAAGATAATAGTATGATAGAATTTGAGAAATTGAAGCCTCTTAAGTAAGGATGTAAGTCCAAGAATGAAAGTATTGTAGACATCATTAATTGAAATTATTAAGGATATTTAACAGACTTTCTTACTGTATGATACTGATATGATATAGATAACATTGGCATCCTGGATTGTGCCTTTGGTGTTTCTGTTGTAGAAAGAATCGTAGGCTGGTAGACTGACCGTGAATAAGGCATTTCAGATCTTTTTCACAGCTAAGGATCCTAAACCCCAGGCTGTGACCCTTCAGCATTGTGAATCATAACTAAAAATTAAAAATGAAGTTTTAATTTCCTTTCCCACTGGGGCCAGAAGTTCAGAGAAAATGAAGCTGGCAGACAGCTCACTGGCAGCTTCTTTCTCTCAGACCTCGCCCAGAAACATCTTTCACAAAGCCTGTTGAAATGCACACGTTAATCATCAGAACTGCATTTTCCAATTGTGGGGAGCCACAGCCCTGCTTTCCCATCAGAACAAGGCTACCCTTTTATTCCCAATCGCGAGCTGGATGCGGACAGTGCTGTCTTTTCCTGCACAGGCTGAGGTCTGGGTGTGAAGAAAGGTTTCAACATAGGGCTTTTGGGTTTGCCATTTTTGGAAAGAGAACTTTTGGTGCTCCTGGACTCCCTTTCTTTTTGAAAACGAGAACACGAAGGCTGAAACCCTGAGACTCTGGCCTCTGAGGGCTTGTGCGGGAGTCAGTGTTATGACTGGGCTGAGGTCCCAACTTCAGGATGCTGTGGGGATTTTGGCTCTCTTCCTGATAGAGCAAAATTATTGCCTAAATCTTCTAGCTTCTCAGGTAGAAATGATATCTCCTGTGAGACTGTCACTCAAGGGGCTCTTTCCCCGTTTTTCCCTTTCTCTTTGCTGCTCACAGCTTTAAACTGTAGGGGAACTGTCAGCTTCTTGTGTTTTCTAAAAACCAGACTTGCACTTTTAAACATTTCCCAGGAGAACACTGGGCCACAGTCTGCATTAGCTGTGAGGTGACATGGTGTGGTGGGTTGACAAAGAGCCTGGGAACTTGGAGGTTGTGAGTTTTATAGTCTCAGTTCTGCTCCCTCAAGGAAACCCGCGGGGTCTATTAGTGGCCTGGGTTCCCACACCTACAGAGAGGGGGCAGACAAGGGGAGGGGGCTCATAGCAGGGGTGTGCAGTCCCAGAGAAGACTCCAGGCTCCTTCTGTGCTTGTGGGTGGTTATCATCCCAACACCACAGGGCAAGCTCAGGGCCTTAACACGAGCTCTGCCTGAGTAGTGGGGGTTCATGTTGAGATAAAACTGGTGATGGGGATTAGGAGGAAGGGAAGTCATGTTTATTGAGTTCCTAACCAGAGACCATGATTAACACTTCAAGGTACAGAGAGAAGAAACCTAGAAGCTCAAATGCTAAGTCATCCCCCCTTGCATTTTCCAGACACGTAAAAGATCCTGGGAAGAGATTGCTGTATCTTTTCCACAGATGAGAAGTCTGAGATTCAAGATAAGTACAGGACACAGGACAAGGTTGGGACTTGGCCCAGGTTTGTGAGAGCTGAAGACCGCATGTTTTCTGCCACTGGAACTGCCTTCTAGAGCCAGTGAGGAAATTTTCAGAACAGAGAAGTTTATCACAATCTGATGAGGGAATCATCATTCATAATTGAGACTTCTCCAGAAAACTGAGGCTGTGGCCATCAGCTTATTACAGGAAAAGCATAAGGCCCACTGTGTGTGGAAGGTCCACAGTAGGTGCAGTTAGGAGTGGGTGACTTGGCCATAGTGTTTGTGGGGGAAGCCTTTAATGGGAGGGAGACAGTCGGAGTGAGGATTATGTTAGGTCACTTTGTCCTGTTCCAGACTGTGAGATTTGGTTCAGGTTTGAGGATGCACAAGAATTAGTCCAAGGTTGCTTTATTTTGGTTTCCTCTCGAAAGAGGAAATAAACAGTGAAAAGACTATAAACAAGCCAGGGATGCAGGTAGTGACTGTGACCCTCCTTAGCCCCTGCACATCTCCTAGATATGGAGTTCCCCGGGTTTGGCAGGCTGCTCCTGTGTGAGTTGTCTGCCAGTTTGGAAGGCACAGCAAGGATAGTGTGTATTTGTTGCACAATACCTGGTGCTTCTATTGGGAAGATTTGAACAGCTAAGGTTGATGTGAATGTTTGGAGCCAGCACCTGGGCTGAGATGACTTGATATCTGAGTTCACCTGAATCTCTCAGGAAGCTTGGGCTTCCTCACAGTATGGTAACCTTGCACTAGTCAAGGCTACAGGATGGCATAGGGCCATCTTTAGTGAACAAGGCAGAATCTGCACAGTCTTTTATGATCTAGCTTTGAAATTGCTCATTTTTATTGTTTATTTTTGAAAGAAAATAACATATCCCAATACAGATTGGTATTAAAGGAAAATAATTTTATATTTACCTTTACCTTTTAACATGTAATTTCCTCAATATTCTTCCCTAGCAGTTACTATGCCTACATGAGCACAAACAATTGATTCATGTCTGGAAAGGTAGTGTGAGAAACTCTGAGGACCTCAGCATAAAAACTGTAACTGGTGAAAATCATTTTTTAAAGCTCCAAACTTTAAAATCCCTGGAAATTGTCCTAAGAGTATACAGTAAATGAAGAAATATTAATTCAAGGAGTTCTACTAAGTCTTGGTAAGAAAAGGAAGATTCTGTGGTACTCAAGCCACAATCTGCTCACTCTATCAACTCAGCATGATGGAAGCTACTTTTTGGGTGGGTATGCCCAAGAACATAAGCCTTCCTGTCTGACCAGCTTCCAGTCAAGGGTTATTTTGTCTTTCTAGGTGGGAAGGACCATGAACACTTCTCATCTCCCCTGGTTCTGTGTTAAATAGGCTGAATTCCAGGTGAGCATGGCTGAGGTTGAGGACTGAAGTTGAGGATTGAGAGAAGAGACTTTTGGTCATAGAATGGAACCTCTACTCTAAGTGGCAGGCCATGAGTACTGGGGCTCCAGTTGTCCTCCCTCCAGCTTATTAATAGGGTAGAGGTTTCATGCTGGGAGAGGCACAGTGAAAAGACCAGAAGCTACTGCCCCTGCCCTGCATGCTGCTTAGAGAGAAGCAAGCCATTACCCTTGCCCCCAGATCTGGAGCATTTTGAGAGACTTTGGCTGACAGGAGAGGTGGGCCTTAAGAACAGAGCATTCTGAAGTTCTCCCCAAATGACCTGACTTTATTTGGAACAGAGGGGGGAAGTTCAGACAGATCTAAGAGAGCTCTCAAAAACAATGGTGATTCTGGTGGTAAGCGATTAACAGAAGGCTGGTAGCTCCATGAGAGTGACCTAAATTGTAGGACAGCTGGTTTATCAGAGAGAATCAGGGAAAGACTAAGAAGAGCCCTCTGAGGGGAAAAACAAATCTTAAAGACTAGCCTTGAAAGCTTCCCCTGGAAAAGCGTCTGAATTTAATTGAAACTATGAAGCAATTTATGCACCAAGCATCATCAAAAACAGACCCATCAGCAGGCAATTAGTAGAACCTAAGAGCTGGGTATGAGATCAACAGAGAGAGACAGCCTAACAGATCAGGGAAATAAACAGTGAAAGAGAGACCTGCTAAAGCCACTGTCATCCCAGGGTGACTAGGCTATGTTTTTTTTTTTTTTTAATTTTTTTTAGTGTTTATTTATTTTTGACAGAGAGAAACAGAGCATGAGTGGGGGAGAGGCAGAGAGAGAGGGAGACCCAGAATCTGAAGCAGGATCTAGGCTCTGAGCTGTCAGCACAGAGCCTGACGCGTGGCTTGAACTCACGGACCGAGAGATCTTGACCTGAGCCGAAGCTGGACGCTCAACCGGCTGAACCACCCAGCCGCCCCTAGGCTATGCTTTTTGAGGACCAATATCAGAGACTACACAGGGGAAATAGACTTTGCTGTTTTAGACCAGCCAAATCACTAAACAAATACATAAGCAAATGGCACAACAAAAACAACAATAATCCCCAGAAGGAAAGGGGAAATCAGTATCCTAAGTTGCTATAATACGTTATCTAAAATGTCCAGTTTTTGCTGAAAAAAACAAGCCATTCAAATAAACAGGACAGTGAGAACTTTACATGGGGGAAAAACAGAAAAAACAAGACACTGCTTGGGAGAGAGCCCAGGCATTAGATTTAACAAAGACTTCGACACAGCCATTGCAAATATGTTAATAGACATAGAGGCAGCCGTGCTAAAGAAAGTAAAAAAGCATGATGATAACAGCTCATCAAATATTAATATTAATAAAGGGATGGACATTGTAAATAAAGATCCAAATGGAAATTCTGGAGTTGAAAATTATGATAACTAAAATGAAAAATTCCCTAGAAGTACTCAACAGTAGATTTGAACTGCTAGAAAAAAAAGGATGAAGACTATACACTCTGAAAACAGACAAAAAATGAAGAAAAATGAATACAGCTTCAATGAAACACAGAACACCATACAGTGCACCAACATACATTTAATGATTGTACAAGTAGTACAAGAGAGAGGGGGAGGAGCAGAAAAATGTTCAAAGAAATAATGACTGAAACTCCCCAAAGGTGGTAGAAAACATTAATCTATACGTCCAAGGACTTCAATAAATCCCAAGTAGAGCAAATACAGATTCGCGCCTAGACACATCATATTAAAAATGATGAACCCAGGGCACCTGGGTGGCTCAGTTGTTTATGAGTTTGAGTCCCAAGTCAGGCCCTCTGTTATCCATGCAGAGCCAGCTTCAGGTCCTCTGTCCACTCCCTGTCTCTGCCCTTCCCCTGTTTGTGTGCTCTCTCTTTCTCTCTCTCTCTCTCTCTTTCAAAAAAAAATGCTGAGCCCTAGGGACACCTGGATGGCTTAGTCCGTGGAGCATTCCACGCTTAATTTTGGCTCAGGTCATGAGATCAAGCCCTATGTTGGGCTTCGTGCTGAGCATGGAGCCTGCTTAAGATTCTCTCTCTCTCTCTCTCTCTCTCTCTCTCTCTCTCCCCCCTTCTTCCCCTCTCCCAGGGTGCTCTGTCTTTCTCTCTAAAAATTGAAAAAAAATGCTTAATCCCAGAAGGATTAATAATTGATGTCTCATTAGTAACAGTGGAGGCCAGAAGGCAATGGGATGTCATATTCAAAGTACTAAAAGAAAAAAGTCAACAAATCTTGTATCCAGCAAAACTATCTTTCAAAAAGGAAGATAAAATAAAAATACAGATAAACAAAAACTAAGAGATTTCATTGTTGGCAGAACTGCTTCACAAGAAATACTAAAGGGAAATTTTTTAGGTTGAGAGCAAGTGACCCAGACAGGATTTTGAATTCACATAAGAAATCAAGCAGTACTTGTAAAGGTAATTATAAATATTATATATTGATATAATATATTTATAATATTATAATTATTAAATAATTATAAAATACCCCAATAATGCACACTTTTCCTTTTGTTGTTTAAAAACAAGTTGTATAAAACAATATTTTATACAGTTGACCTTGAACAACATGCAAGTTAGGGTTGCTGACTCTCCACATAGTAAAAAATTCACATATAACTTTTGACTCCCTCAAAACTTAACTACTAATAACCTACTGTTGGTCTGAAATCTCATCAATAACATAAACAGTTGATTAACACACATTTTGTATATGTATTCTTACAATAAAGTAAGCTAGAGAAAAGAAAATGTTATTAAGAAAATCATAAGAAAAAGAAGAAAATCATAAGAGAAAATACATTTACAGTCCTGTACTGTATTTATATAAAAATAAAATCCATGCATAAGTGGACCTGTGCAGTTCAAACTCATGTTATTTAAGTGTCAACTGTAATAGTACTGCTGAGCTAATGACATATAAAAATGTAATATATTTTACAAGAACACACAAAGGAGGTGATTGTGAGCAAAGCTACATTAATGTAAGGAAATTATGGCAGATGGTAACTGGAATTCATAGGAACAAGTGAAGAGAGCCATAAATGGTAAATCAGAAGGTTGAAATAACAGACTCTGTAAATAAAACTTGCTGTCCTCTCCACTCAGCTTCTTTAAAAGACATAAACTTATATAATATAATAACTATAACAATGTATTGCTTGGTTTGATATAAACAAAATAATACATTGTTATAATTATTAGGTATATATATAAAACTAATTATATATATAGGATATATATATATATATATAATTAAAGGATTATAAGAGAATACTATGAACAACTGTATGCTAACAAATTTGATAACTTACATGAAATAGACAGATTTCTAGGAGGCTCAAACTACTAAAACTGACTCAAAATAAATAGAAAATTTGAACAGACTATAAAAAACCAAAGGATTTAATTAGTAATTTAGAAACTCCCCACGAAGAAAAGCCCAGGCCCAGACTTTACTTCTGAACTGTCTAAACATTTAAAATACAGTTAATAGAAACAAGAATACACAATGGGAAAAAAGATAGTCTCTTCAACAAATGGTGTTGGGAAAACTGGATAACAACATGAAAAAGAATGAAACTTGACCACTTTCTTATACCACACACAAAAATATACTTAAAAAGGATTAAGGACCCAAATGTGAGACATGAAACCATAGAAAACAACACAGGCAATAATTTCTCTGACATCAGCCATGGCAACATTTTTCTAGATATGTCTTCTGAGGCAATGGAAACAAAAGCAAAACTAAACTATTGGAAATACATCAGAATAAAAAGCTTTTACACAGCAAAGGAAACAATCAACAAAACAATGGGAGAAACAATGGGAGAAGACATTTGGGAGACAATGGGAGAGGATATTTGCAAATGACATACCTGATATAGGGTTAGTATCCAAAACATATAGAACTTATATAACTGAACACCCAGAAAACAAATAGTCAAATTAAAAAAAAATGGGCAGAAGACATGAACAGACATTTCTCCAAAGAAAACATACACATGGCCAACAGACACAAAAAAAGATGCTCAACATCATTCATCATCAGGGAAATATAAATGAAAACTACAATGAGATACCATCTCACACCTGTCAGAATGGCTAATATCAAAAACACAAGAAACAACAAGTGCTGGTGAGGATGGAGAAAAAGGAACCTCTGCACTGTTGGTGGGAGCACAAACTGGGACAGCCACTGTGGAAAACAGTAAGGAGGTTCCTCAAAAAGTTAAAAATATGATCCAGTAATCACATTTCTGGATATTTACCCAAAGAATATAAAAACACTAATTTGAAAAGATATATGCACCCCTATGTCTATTGCAGCATTATTTACAATAGCCAAATGATGGAAGCAGCCCAGGTGTCCATAAATAGATGAATGGATAAAGATGTGGTAACACACACACACACACACACACACACACACACACACACTGGAATATTATTCAGCCATAAAAATAATGAAATCTTTCCATTTGCAACAACATGTGTAGATCTAGAGAACATAATGCTAAGTGAAATAAGTCAGTCAGAGAAAGAAAATGGTTTCACTGATATGGGGAATTTAAGAAACAAAACAAACGAACAACAACAAGAGACAAATCAAAAAATAGACTCTTAATTATAGAGAACAAACTGATGATTACCAGAGCGGAGGTGGGTAGGGAGATGGGTGAAATAGGTGAAGGGGATTAAGAGTACACTTATCATGATGAGCACTGAGTAAAGTATAGAATTGTTCAATCACTAAATTGTATACCTGAAACTAATACAACACTTTATGTTAACTATACTGGAATGAAATAAAATAACATAGAGTTAATACAAATTTTTCCAAAGAAAGGGAAGGAACAATTACCAACCCATTCTATGAGATCATTATTACCCTTATAGCAAAAGTTGACAGTCATCACAAAAAAAGGAAAATATCTCTTATGAATATGGATACAAAAATCCTTAACAAAATACTTGCAAATTGAATTCATCAACATATAAAAAAGATTGCGTACCATGTGAAGTGGATTTATCCAGAAATTTTTAGTTCGAACATAAAAAAATCTATGAATACAGTATACCATATCAGTGCAATGAGGACAAAAACCACACAATAATCTCAACAAATTTAGAAAAAGCTTTTGACAAAATCTAAAACACCTTCATTATAAAAATACTCAAAAATTAGGGATGGAAGGAAACTTCCTTAATTTGATAAAGGACATCTATAACAAACCCACAGGTCACATCATTCTTAATGGCGAAGAACTGAGTGTTTTTTCTGTCAGATTAGGAACAAGACAAAAGTATTTGCTGCTGCCACTTCTATTCAACATTATACTGGAAATTCTAACTTGGGAAATTAAACAAGGAAAAATAAAGGCACCCATATTGAAAAGAAAAAAGTGAAACTATGCCTATTTGTAAGTGATATGATCTTATACAGTAAAACCTTGGACTGTGAGTAACTTGATCTGCAAGTGTTCACAAGACAAGCAAATATTTCTTTTTTTTTTTAATGTTTATTTATTTTTGACAGAGAGAGACCATGAGCGGGGAAGGGGCAGAGAGAAAGGGAGACACAGAATCCAAAGCAGCTCCAGGCCCTGAGCTGTCAGCACAGAGCCCGACACGGGGCTCTAACTCACAGACCTGGAGCTCATGACCTGAGCCGAAGTCGGACGTTCAACCGACTGAGCCACCCAGGCGCCCCAAGCAAATATTTCTAATAAATATTAACTTGATAAGCAAGCAATGTCTTGTAATATGAGAAGTACGTGACACTGAACATCATATGATCACAACTGAGCCAACATTTGGTTTGATATACAAGTGCTTTGGATTACAAGCATGTTTCTGAAAAGAATTATGCTAGCAAACCAAGGTTTTACTGTATATAGAAAATCCTAACGGCTCCACTAAAAACTATTACAACTAATAGACTAGTTCAGCAAGGTTGTCAAATACAGGATCAAAATATAAAATCAATTGTATTTCTATACACTAGAATCAATCCCAAAATATTGTATTGCTATATTGTACACCTGAAACTAGTATTAAACTGTATGTTAACTAACTGGGACTTAAATAAAAACTTAAAAAACAGTTGTACTAACAATAGCTTCAAAAAGAATACTTGGGGGGTGGGGTGCCTGGGTGGCTCAGTTGGTTAAGTGTCCGACTTTAGTTCAGGTCATGATTTCACAGTTTGTGGGTTCGAGCCCCGTATCGGGCTCTGTGCTGACAGCTAAGAGCCTGGAGCCTGCTTTGGATTCTGTGTCTCCCTCTCTCTCTGACCCTCCCCTGCTTGTGCTCTGTCTCTCTCTGTCTCTCAAAAAGAAATAAATGTTAAAATTTTTTTTTTCTTAAAGAATACTTAGGGCACTTTTTAACAAAAGAAGCGAAAAATTTACATGCTGAAACCACAGAACACTGTTGAAAGAAATTAAAGACCTGAATAAATGGAAAGACATCCATGTTTATGGATTGGAAGGCTTAATATTGTTTGAATGGTAGTATCTACCCCCCAACAATTGACCTATAGGGTTAAAACAATTTAGTTCATAATACCAGCCGATTTGTTTGAAGAAATTGACAACCTGATTCTCAAATTCATATGGAAAGTCAAAGGATCCAGAATAACCAAAACATTCTTGGAAAAGAAGAACAAAGTTGGAAGGCTCACACTTTCTGATTTCAAAAATTACTACAACACTATAGTAGTCAAGACAGTGTGGCATTGGCATAAAGGTAGACTTATAGATCAATAGAATAGGATTGAGAATCCAGAAATAAACGATCACATTTACAGTGAATTGATTTTCAACAAGTGTCAAGACAACTCAGTGGAGGAAAGAATAGTCTTTTCAATACGTGGTGCTGGGTTAATACTGGATACCCACATGCAGAAGGGTGAAGTTATTCACATTATACACAAAAAAATTAACTCAAATATATAATAGACCTAAATGTAAGATTAAAGTTATAAAATGTCAGAAGAAAGTATAGATATAAATGTTCATGACTTTGGGTTAGCCAAAATTACTTAGATATGACACCAAAAGTATAAGCAATAAAAAAATAGGTATATTGGACTTATCAAAATGAAAAACTTATGTATTTCAAAGGATACCACCAACAAAAAGAATGAAAAGACAACCTTTATAATGGGAGAAAATATTGCAAATCATATATCTGATTACATAAATAACTCACAATTCAATAATAAAAAAATTAACCCAAGTTTAAAAAGAAAAATAACTAAAAAATATGAATAGATATTGCTCCAAAGCAATATAAGTGGCCAATAAACATATGAAAAAATGTTCAATATCACTAATCATTAAGGAAATGCATATTAAAACCACAATGAGATATCACCTAACAATTAAAATGGCTACTATTTAAAAAAAACAACAACAACAGAAAATGGCAAGTGTTGGTGAGGATGAGGAGAAATTGGAATCTTTATGCACTGTTGGTGGGAATATAAAATGGTGCAGCCACTATGGAAAACTGTATGGCAGTTCTTAAAAAAAATCAAATTACTATATGATCCAGTAATTCCACTTTTGGATATATGTCTGAAAGAATTGAAAGCAGGTATGAAAGAGATATTAGTATGTCTATAGGCATAGCAGTGTTATTCACAAGAGCCCAAAGGTGAAAATAAGTCAAGGGCCCATCAACAGAGAGATGAATACACAAAATGTGGTGTATATATGATGGAATATCATTCAGCTTTAAAAAAGAAGAAAGAAAATTCTGACACATACTATAATGTGCATGGACCTTGAGGACATTGTACTAAGTGAAATAAGCCAGTCACAAAAAGACAAATACTGTATAATAACACATTTATATGGGGTATCTAGAATAGTCAAATTCATAGAAAAAAGAAGGTGGTTGCCAGGGACTACGGGGGAGGGGGAATGGGAGATGTTCTTTAATGAGTGTAGAGTTTCAGTCTTGCAAAATGAAAAGTTTCGGAGATTGACTGCACGGCAATACAATACTGAACTCTACACTTCAAAATGGTTAAAATGGTAAATTTTATGTTATATGTATTTTACCACAATTAAAAAAGAAAGTAGTACTGGTACATGCTACAATATAGATGAACCTTGAAAACATTATGCTGAATGAAAAAAGCCAGTCATGAAATAACACATGTCATATGATTCCATTCATATGAAATGTCCAGAATAGGCAAATCTATAGAGACAGAAAGCAGGTTCGTGGTGCTTAGGCCAGGGAGAGGAAGTGCAGAGGGAAAATAAGCAGTGACTGCTAATGGCTATTGAGTTTCTTTTTGGAGTGATGAAATGCTCTAAAATTTATTTCAGTGATATTTTTGGACCTCTGTTAATAAACTGAAACTTTTAAATTGTACTCTTTAAACGAATGAATTATGTGGCATATGAATTATATATCAATGAAGCTACCATATTAAACAAATTTTAAGAAATAAACTTTAAAAATGAGCATGCACAGGGGAATCTTAAAATGATTACTTTTTTTTTTCCAAGAAGATAATCTGGTGCACTGGAGAAAGTTCCTGGGATAGTATTAGCGTGAGGCCTATGATGGAAGGATAGTTTTGATTCTGCTTTTGCACAAGGAGGAAGAGGGGCTGAGGGATGGGAGGAAGTGATCATTGTTTTCCTGAGAGGCTGGCTCATTCAGTTCAGCAGTAGTTAAGTACCTCTTTATGTGCATGGCTGTAACCTAGGGCCTATTCCTTCAAAGCTAGCCCCCAGCAGGTAGTTCTGCTTTCTGGTGTTTACTCTGCAGTTTCATGTTTCCATCTATGATAATTTCCCTTTAACCCAAGGAACTTCCTTTAGTATTATAGTATCAGTATGCTGCTGCAGATTTCCCCCAGCTTGTTTTGTGGTGTCTTTATTTAATTAGTTTTCAAATAACAGTTTTACTGAGTATAGAATTCTAGGGTGTTTTTCAGCACTTTAAGGATGTAATTTTTCTGGTTTCCATAGTTTTTGTTGAAAAGTCAGCCATTGGTTTTATTGTTCCTTCTTTGAAGATACTGTGTCTTTTTTTCCTGTGGACGTTTCTCTGATTTTCGGGTTTTCTCTGGCTCTTCAGTAGTCTGACTATAATGTTCTTTGGTATAGTTGTCTTTGATTTATCCTGCTTGGGGTTCCAGAGATTTTCAAATCAGTGGTTTGATGTCATTCTCCAGTTTTGGAGCATTCTTGGCTATAATTTCCTCTGCCCTCTGTATTGTTTCTACTCCAATCTCTCTCTCTTCGTCTAAGACTTTGATCACGTATATGTTTTTTGACTATGTGCCCCACATGTCTCTTGTGTTTTTCTTTTTTTCTCCCTGTGCTTTTGTTTATATATTATCTATTGACTTGTCTTTTTTTTTTGGAAGAAACAGTAAAATTATTTATCTACAAATGGCATGATTGCTTATGTTGAATTGTGACTCCACCACTTGCTTTGTGGTATAGTTTTGTGATCTTGGGCTAATTACTTAGTATAATAAAATTTATTTCTTTTGTGTTTTTTATTTTTTGTTTTCACAATTAGAGCCACTTTTTTATATTAAATATAATTTATTGTCAAATTGGTTTCCATACAACACCCAGTGCTCATCCCAACAGGTGCCCTCCTCAATGCCCATTACACACTTCCCCCTCTCCCCAACACCCGCATCAACCCTCAGTTTGTTCTCAGTATTTAAGAGTCTCTTATGGTTTGCCTCCCTCACTCTCTGTAACTTTTGTTCCCTTTCCTCTCCCCCATGGTCTTCTGTTATGTGTCTCAAGATCCACATATGAGTGAAAACATATGGTACCTGTCTTTCTCTGCCTGGCTTATTTCAGTTAGCATAATGCCCTCTAGTTCCATCCACATTGCTGCAAATGGCAGGATTTCATTCTTTCTCATTGCCAAGTAGTATTCCATTGTATATATAAACCACATATTCTTTATGCATTTGTCAGTTGATGGACATTTAGGCTCTTTCCATAATTTGGCTATTGTTGAAAGTGCTGCTGTGAACATGGGGTACATGTGGTCCTATGTATCATCACTCCTGTATCCCTTGGGTAAATTCCTAACAGTGTTATTACTGGGTCATAGGGTAGATTTATTTTTAATTTTTTGCGGAACCTCCACACTGTTTTCCAGAACGGCTGCACCAGTTTGCATTCCCACCAACAGTGCAAGAGGGTTCCCCTTTCTCCACATCCTTGCCAGCATTTACAGTCTACTGATTTGTTCACTTTAGCCACTCTGACCCACGTGAGGTGGTGTCTCAGTATGGTTTTGATTTGTATTTCCCTGATAAGGAGTGACGTTGAGCATCTTTTCATGTACCTGTTGGCCATCTGGATGTCTTCTTTAGAAAAGTGTCTATTCATGTCTTCTGCCCATTTCTTCACTGGATTATTTGTTTTTCGGGTGTGGAGCTTGGCGAGTTCTTTATAGATTTTGGATACTAGCCCTTTGTCCGATATGTCATTTGCAAATATCTTTTTCCATTCCATTGGTTGCCTTTTAGTTTTGTGGATTGTTTCCTTTGCAGTGCAGAAGGTTTTTTTATCTTGATGAGGTCGCAATAGTTCATTTTTGCTTTTCATTCCCTTGCCCTTGAAGATGTGTCGAGTAAGAAATTGCTGTGACTTAAGGCCAAAGAGATTGTTTCCTGCTTTCTCCTCTAGGTTTTGATGGTTTCCTGTCTCACATTCAGGTCCTTCATCCATTTTGAGTTTATTTTTGTGAATGGTGTGAGAAAGTGGTCTAGTTTCAACCTTCTGCATGTTGCTGTCCAGTTCTCCCAGTACCATTTGTTAAAGAGACTATGTTTTTTCCATTGGATATTCTTTCCTGCTTTGTCAAAGATTAGTCGAACATACATTTGTGGGTCCAATTCTGGGGATCTCTATTCTATTCCATTGGTCTATGTATCTGTTTTTGTGCCAATACCATGCTGTCTTGATGATTACAGCTTTGTAGTAGCGGCTAAAGTCTGGGATTGTGATGCCTCCTGCTTTGGTCTTCTTCTTCAAAATGACTTTGGCTATTCGGGGCCTTTTGTGGTTCCATGTAAATTTTAGGATTGCTTGTTCTAGCTTCAAGAAGAATGCTGGTGCAATTTTGATTGGGATTGCATTGAATGTGTAGATAGCTTTGGGTAGTATTGACATTTTAACAATATTTATTCTTCCAATCCATGAGCACGGAATGTTTTCCCATTTCTTTATATCTTCTTCAATTTCCTTCATAAGCTTTCTATAGTTTTCAGCATACAGATCTTTTATATCTTCGGTTAGGTTTATTCCTAGGTATTTTATGCTTCTTGGTGCAATTGTGAATGGGATCAGTTTCTTTATTTGTCTTTCTGTTGCTTCATTATTAGTGTATAAGAATGCAACTGATTTCTGTACATTGATTTTGTATCCTGGGACTTTGCTGAATTCATGTATCAGTTCTAGCAGACTTTTGGTGGAGTCTATCAGATTTTTCATGTAAATAATATCATGTCATCTGCAAAAAGTGAAAGGTTGACTTCATCTTTGCCAATTTTGATGCCTTTGATTTCCTTTTGTTGTCTGATTGCTGATGCTAGAACTTCCAACACTATGTTATACAACAGCAGTGAGAGTGGACATCCCTGTCGTGTTCCTGATCTCACGGGGAAAGCTCTCAGTTTTTCCCCATTGAGGATGATATTAGCTCTGGGCATTTCATAAATGGCTTTTATGATGTTTAAGTATGTTCCTTCTATCCCAACTTTCTTGAGGGTTTTTATTAAGAAAGGATGCTGTATTTTGTCAAATTCTTTTTCTGCATTGACAGGATCATATGGTTCTTATCTTTTCTTTTATTAATGTGATATATCACGTTGATTGATTTGTGAATATTGAACCAGCCCTGCGTCCCAGGAATGAATCCCACTTGATCATGGTGGGTGATATTTCTTTTTATATGGTGAATAATTCTTTTTATATCTGTTGAATTCGATTTGCTACTATCTTGTTGAGAACATTTGCATCCATATTCATCAGGGATATTGGCCTGTATTTCACTTTTTTTTGCTGGGTCTCTGTCTGGTTTGGGAATCAACATAATGCTGGCTTCATAGAATGAGTCTGGAAGTTTTCTTTCCCTTTTATTTTTTTGGAACAGCTTGAGAAGGATAGGTATTAACTCTGCTTCAAATGTCTGGTAGAATTCCCCAGTGAAGCCATCTAGTTCAGGACTCTTATTTGTTGGGAGATTTTTGATAACTGATTTAATTTCTTCACTAGTTATGGGTCTATTCAAATTTTCTAGTTCTTCCCATTTGAGTTTTGGAAGTGTATGGGTGCTTAGGAATTTGTCCATTTCTTCCAGGTTGTCCAGTTTGTTGGCATATAATATTTCATAGTATTTCCTGATAATCGTTTGTATTTCTGAGGGATTGGTTGTAATAATTCCATTTTTATTCATGATTTTATCTATTTGGGTCCTCTCTCTTTTCTTTTTGAGAAGTCGAACTAGAGGTTTATCACTTTTGTTTATTTTTTCAAAAACCAACTCTTGGTTTCATTGATCTGCTCTACTGTTTGTTTGTTTTTGTTTTTTTAATTATTAAATAAATAATATTATTTATTTCTGCACTGATCTTTATTATTTCTCTTCTTCTGCTCGGTTTGGGGTGTCTTTGCTGTTCTGCTTCTATTTCCTTTAGGTGTGCTGTTAGATTTTGTATTTGGGATTCTTCTTGTTTCTTGAGGTAGGCCTGGATTGGAATGTATTTTTCTCTCAGGACTGCCTTTGCTGCATCCCAAAGCATTTGGATTGTTGTCTTTTCATTTTCATTTGCTTCCATATATTTTTAAAATTTCTTCTCTAATTGCCTGGTTGACCTATTCATTCTTTTTTTTTTATAAAGTAGATTTTTTTAATGTTTATTTATTTTTGAGACAGAGAGAGACAGAGCATGAACAGGGGAGGGGCAGAGAGAGAGGGAGACATGGAATCTGAAATAGGCTTCAGGCTCTGAGCTGTCAGCACAGAGCCTGACGTGGGGCTCGAACTCATGGACTGTGAGATCATGACCTGAGCTGAAGTTGGACGCTTAACCAACCAAGCCACCCAGGCGCCCCAACCTATTCATTCTTTAGTAGGGTGTTCTTTAACCTTCATGCTTTTGGAGGTTTTCCAGACTTTTTCCTGTGGTTGATTTCAAGTCTCATAGCATTGTGGTCTGAAAGTGTGCATGGTATGATCTCAGTTCTTTTATACTTATGAAGGGCTGTTTTGTGACCTAGTATGTGATCTATCTAAAAGAATGTTCCATGTGCACTCGAAAAGAAATTATATTCTGTTGTTTTGGGATGCAGAGTTCTAAATATATCTGTCAAGTCCATCTGATCCAATGTATCATTCAGGGCCCTTGTTTCTTTACTGATTCTCTGTCTAGGTGATCTATCCATTGTTGTAAGTGGAATATTAAAGTCCCCTGCAATTACCACATTCTTATCAATAAGGTTGCTTATGTTTGTGATTAATTGTTTTATATATTTGGGGGCTTATGAATTCGATGCATAAACATTTATAATTGTTAGGTCTTCCTAATGGATAGACCCTGTAATTATTATATAATGCCCTTCTTCATTTCTTGTTACAGCCTTTAATTTAAAGTCTAGTTTGTCTGATATAAGTATGGCTACTCCAGCTTTCTTTTGACTTCCAGTAGCATGATAGATAGTTCTCCATCCCCTCACTTTCAATCTGAAGGTGTCCTCAGGTCCAAAATGAATTGACTTGTCTTCAATTTCACTTCTCTTCTTTCCAGCCTGCCTTTATATCTACCCAATGGAGCCTTAATTTTATATATTATGTTTTTTTAGTTCTGTAATGTCCATTTGATTTTTTTGTATTGTCTGTTGAATTAGCCATTTTTTCATTGATTTTTATCCATCTTTTCCTCTATTTTCTTTAATGCATTCTTCTTTGCTAATTCCAAAATCTGGATTTTCTGTCAGTCTGATTTTAGTGTGTTTTTTTCCTCTTGATTATTGGACACATCTTCCTGCCTCTCTGTTGTTGTATGCCTGACATTGTGTAAAACAAAGAAACAAAGAAACAAACAAACAAACAACAATCGTAGCTCTGTATAATATCTTTGATAAACCAGAATTTTCATTTTCTTGTAGTAGCATATAGGGTGAAGGGATGATTTCTTCAATTAGAGCAGGGATCAGTGTGAAGTGGGGCTGGGTTCCAGTGTATGTAAAACTTTGTTTAGCTCTGGTGAAGTGTCTCAGCTTTGAATTGTTGATCTCTTCCATCTTAGATGTTTTGGCGCTGGAGGTTTTAGCTTAGTTCTTTACTTCAGCTGCTACATGCTGCTTCAAAATCTAACAAATATCTTGAGGTAGAAACCTGTTGTTTGTTTTAGGCTCCTTCTTAGCAGGATGTTATCTTCAGAGTACCATAAGACTGGGGAAATTTTTACTCTAGCTTTCTAGCTGAGTTCCCTAACCTTCTACACCATCCTAGCATTAGCCGGTGACTAGTGGGTTTCCAGCCTATATTATATTCAGATAGATTTTGTTTTAATTGAAACTCTCTTGGGTTTTTTCTTCCATGTATTGCTTGAACATGAGGAACTGCTTGAAGGCAAAAACTGTACCTTACTCAGAGATCACAGATTTTAATTATATTTTTTAATTTTTTATGTTTGTTTGATTTTTGACAGAGAGAGAGAGAGAGAGAGAGGGAGAGAGAATGAGTTGGGGAGGGGCAGAGAGAGAGGGAGACACAGAATCCAAAGCAGGCTCCAGGCTCTGAGCTATCAGCACAGAACCCAAAGCGGGGCTTGAACTCATGGACTGTGAGATTGTGACCTGAGCTGAAGTTGGTGCTCAACTGACTGAGCCACCCAGGCACCCCAAGATCATAGATTTGGAGTTGCAGTGAATATATTTCATGTAGACATGAATGTCTTGCGTGATAAGAGGAATGTGGATGGACATTGGGATGTTAAAGAGGTGGGCTGTTGTTGACACTGTTGGTTGTCTACTCAGAATCTATTCCCTGCTTCTTTCCTCTTAACTGGACTTTAAATTTATTCACCTTTCTGTTGAGCACTTTCCTGTTGCACACCTTTCTGTGTGCAACCTCTGCCTCAGGGAAAGCTAATTCCATCCTCAGATCCAGGAAGTGGATCTAATTGGTCCAGAGGTAATCGAATCTCTTTTGCCAATGATGTGGTTAAGAAAGAAATAGGTGGTTGTATGGTTTTGATGGATGGATCTTGACGTTGCTTTTGCATGTGGGAGGTTTATAGCTGAGGATTTTTTGAAAATCACAGTTATGAAGTTTTCTAATTTAGTTTCTAAAGTAGTATCAGAAGCTGAATAGTGGGTTTTCTCCTTCTCACACAGCATCCATTATCAAGTTCTTTAAGCTGAACTGCTTAAAGTGGTCTTAATGTTGGCTTTTAGTATGTTGCATAATATGCCCCAAGTAGTCTGTTAGGGACAAAGTGTATCTATTTATACTCTGACCCAGTTTTTGAATATTCCCATGAAAGTGAATAAAGCCTCGTTGTGATAACGGGTATTAGATCCTTTTGCCACTTGTGGTGCCATATATCAGAGCCCTATGGTTGACTTGGCCTTTCAGTTTTGTCCATGGTAAAAATTGAAGCTCTGTCCTCAAAACTGAACTGAATTCATAGCTAAAGTCAACCTGGGAAATGATTGATTTTTTCTGGCATTATGTTTTCATTTCCCCTGTAATTCACTTCAACCAGAATTTCTGTGGCTTAAGTCAAGAAATAGCAGCTCATTCACATTTATAAAGCCTCCTGGATAACTTCATATCTTCAATAACTGGGTCCTAGTGATATTTTAGTTTTATGCCCATCAGCATTTCATTCATTCATGAATGAAAAATGTCATATTTTCATTCCTCTCTTCAATAAACACTGTTTGAGCACTTAATATTTCAGGCACTATATTAGGATTTAGGACATGGAAACAAGACTCTCATCTTACCTACCCCTCCTCCCCCACTCCAAGAACACTAACATGTAAGCACAAGGACAAATGTTTCTGGTTGTTTATAGTAACAAAAAGGTGGAATTAATCCAACCATCAGGAAGAAAATGGTTAAATATTTTTTATTCATACAATGGAATACTATATAATAATTAAAATTAATGAAAATGGTACATATTATACCATGGATAAACCTCAAAAGCACAATAATCATAAAACAAAAAGCAAGCAGCAAAGTAATACATATACCCTGATGTTACTTATGTAAACCCTAGAGACCCAATGTATGTGATAGTATATCTTATACATATGAAATAAAAGTATAAAATATGCTTTAATAAGGGCATTTCCTTTGGGAAGGAAAGAATAGAAGAAGTAGATGGGGGAGGTCTTATCTGGGTCAGTAATATCATCATTATTTTTTAAAGAGAGATAGATGAAGTCAATTAGATAAAACATTAACCCTTCACTCAATTTTAGTAGAGGGTTTATAAGTGTCAATTATATATACTTTTCTGTATTTTAACATATGAAATATTTTATAATTAAAACACTTACATAAAAAAGACAGAGGTATTATCTATAGTAGCCCACATTTTAGTGAGGAAGCAAAATGAGCAAACTAAAAGTGGTTTGATACATGCTGATAACATGAAAGACATAGGGATGTAAAGGAGCTGCTGATAGTTCAGACTTGGGGTTTTAAAGCACCTCCTGGATAGGTAATGGCTTATTGGAGTGTTGAAAAGCAATATTGGAGTAGGGGACATAGTGGGAAAGAACATTCCAGGCAGACAGCAAAGCCATCCTCAAGACCTCTAGACTATTAGGGTAGTAACTATTATAAAAAACTTATGATGTGCTTGATGCTCTATATGTGTTGCTCTCCCTAATATTTATAACAGACTTTTAAGAAAGTCATTATTGCCCCTACTTTACAAACAAAATAGTTGAAGTTTAAATGACTTGCTCAAGATCACATAACATGTAGGTGATGGGTCTTCCACTAAGGTCTGTTGGGCTCCTGTGTTTTTTTCCATTAGACCATGTGAGACCTTATGTATCCTCCCCATCAAAGAATTCCACAGAAAAAGGCCTCATCTACAATAGTTATGAACTGCATAATATTGAAGTCATGCTCTACATTTGTTCTTTTTGAGGGGAAGGGAAAATCACAAAGCAGAACGATCTCAAAAGAGGAAACACTAAATCTCAAGGATCTAGATCTAATTGACAATTTACAAGAAGTACAGGAGACATGTAAATGACACCACTAATATGCAGTCAGCCAATTCAGAACATGGGAAATGTTGAAATGCTGTTAGATAGATGACCTGGTTTCTTCAACAAATATATCAGGGAAAAAGAGAGGAAAAGTATAGATTAAAAAGGACCTGAAAGATATATCAGTCAAATACAATGCATGGACTTTGGACCTGATTTGAATACACAATCAAAAAATCATGAAATTGTTATAGAAATGTGAATGAACACTGACTGGATATTCAAGGACATAGAAGATTGCTGTTATCCTTTTTTTAATGTGTGATAATTATAGTGTAATGTATTTTCCCCCAAAACAGTAATTATATTTTGAAATACCTATGGAAATATTTTTAAATGAATTGATATATCTTGAAGCAAATATGCTTCAAAGTAATTAGAGTATTAGGTATGGGTATATATACATATGTATTGATAATTATTGAATTGGCCAAAGGGTACAGAAAGGGTTATTACAATATTCTCTCTACATTTGTGTGTATATTTAAACGATGTTTCACTAAAAAGCTAGAAGAAATGGGAAGCAATAGAGATGATCTCATACAGTTTTCTTACTGATGTTTGAAACCTCTGTGTAATGTCAGTTACATAAAAATGTGAACTCATCCATTCTTCCACTCTTTTAAACCAATTTTTTTTCTTTGGAGTTTAGTGAGTTTTTTAAAAGTAAATACTTGTGGAGAAAGGAAAGCCTGATTTTCCTGGCAACGTTGTCTTGGCCTGGGAGATTTTTTATTATATGGCATATGCTTAAATATTTCAAGTATAAAATTAAGTAGCTCAATTTTTTTTTTCATTTGCAAGGGAAGCTTGAATATTTCATGATACATTTAGACTTAATCTAACCTGAAATAAATGTTAAAATATTTGATTATTAGTTAAGTTAATATACAGTCTTAATTTATAAGTTAATTGTAGATCTTTTTAGAGGCAGAAGTCTTGAGTATAAACTAAATGTTAAAAAACTTTTAGCATGTTGGCATTATTGGGTTTTGTAGACATTCTTATTTTACATTTTCCAAATGCTGATTGCATATAGGTCTAACGGGAGAATAATGTGGCTGATTAATTAAATAAAGGTGATTATTAAAAAGTAACAATATGATGGCTAATTACAAGGTTCTGATAAATGCAATCCAGACAGACCTGGGTTGGTTCTTGGGTTCTTTTAGCTTGGATACATTAACTCTTATCTTTAAGCCTCAGTATGCTCAGGCAGCAAACAAAGGTGTGAAAATTCCATGTGATAATGCATGCCTGGCACATAGAATATGCCTTGCACATGCTAGCTCTTATAGTTAATTCCTGGAATCCCTATGTGTAAAGATAATACAGGCACCAGAAACAGTTACAGAGACTATGGAAAATGTGAACCACTGTCCTCTGGTTTATCATCTGCTTGAGAAACAAGTGGTTACCATGCATGGAGCTGCTGTGTCTGATCTACTGTGTGGTGAGAGAGAAACCCATGTCCCAAGTGGTCTCTAGCACCTAACAGCCACACCAAACTTGAACACCCACCAAAGCAGACTTCTGCTTAAAATGATATTCCACCTGTTTCAGAGCAGGAAATTAAAAGTTTGTCTCTGAAAATGATGAAAAGATTTCAAACATGTATGGTCTCACACATTTTTGGAAGCAGTTAAGACACTTATAGTAATATATGCTTGTGTTTGTTACCAAATTTTATTTTTAATAAAGAAGACTACAGTTTTTTAAAAAGAGAATACAAAGAAATGTACCTGGATCCTTTGCCTTTAAGTAAACATAATCAAGAGCACAGCCACCTGATCCCATATGACATTATGCATATCTTTTAAAGAGTTTTCAGGAACTAAAAATTTTTTTAAAGATGAAGTTATAGATACCTCAGATGGTCAATTCCTGTGATGTTCCAACTTTTTAAGGCTTATTAACTTTTCCATGTAGTTGGGGACTTGGGAATTCACAAACAAAGGTGCCCCAGAACCCTTCTATTCTTCAATGTTAATAACATGACAGGTGGCAAATAATAAAAATATTTAGAATGTCCCCAAATGAAACTTATGGCCAGGATATGTTTAAATTCTTTTAATATCTGATTTATTCCTGGTAAGACAAGCATTTTATACATGTGTAAACAAAAAGGCATGTAACATAATCCATTTTTAAAGGAAAGAATAATTAAAATAGGAACAGGTTAATGTCCTTAGCAAGGAAGCCAACTTTCCAATTAAGGAATCTCTTTGACTTATGTTTTAGTTCTAAATCCTAAGTGTTGAGTCAGTGACACTGCACACTTTTGTCTTTTCAGTTGCTAGAGAAAGTGTTTATTTTATTATTCAGAGAATATTGAATTTTGGAAATGACACATAATCACATAAGATTGACTGATCAGTTTTTTTGCATTTTTATTTAGTTTTTTAAAATATATCAAAATGTAAATGACATTGTTAATTGCCAATTGTTACCATTTTTTGATTTTTGAAATTGGCACTGTTGCCAAAGTCTGATAATATGGTTAATTGGAAATTCATGACACTACTTCATGTGAGGCACTTACAGGTTAAAAAAATAAATTAAAAAAGCTGTGACTTCAGGAATCACAGTTAATGAGAAATATAATTTATGCATTTTCTAATGGTTTCTCACATATTTGAGCCATCACACATTATATTAGTTGAAATGACCTCTTTTCATTTAATTTCCCTTTGGTGTTTCTCTTTAAAACTTATAGTGAATTTGTTTCTGTGTCTTTCTCTGCCACTTCTCTGGGTCAAGTGAAAAGTCTACAGCTGAGAAGTGGAACAGAGAGCTCGTGGGAAAGCAGGAAGCAGTGCCAAGACCCATCCCCAGGAGGTGGTGTGTGCCCACCAGAGAGCTTCCTGCTTCCATTCAGCACTTCAACACTTGTGATTTGAGAAGATTCAGGCAGAGTGGAGGATGAATCTAGGTTCCAGGGCTTTCTGAAAGGTAGAGTTGTTTTGCTGACAGATTTGGACTGTTTTTGAAAGAATATTGTCATTGGTATGATCAACTGCCATCTAGTTTTGCTGCCAGCTGCCAGGTGTTGTGGGAAGGGGAGAGATAAGGAAAGTGGAAGAGAAATAACTTGAACAACTAGAGGAGTAAGTTTTCACATCTTTCACCATCCTAGCTTAAACTATAGCGTTTCTCTTAAGTCCTCATCTGCCTTGCTAGGTCAAAGTACTTTTTACTTTATGTGAAAAATGTTTCTCAGGGGAAGTACTCTGACTCTGTTTCTGAAACTGATTAATGCTCTTAGAATCCCCAAAGAACCATTACTAAGTGTCTAAGTTACAGTTTCAGAGGAAATGGGATGTGTTTTTGAACCCATCTAAAATGGCTTCATGGAGGGTAAATCTCAAGTTGCATTTTAAAAAAGGGAAAGCCTGTGGTTTGGCCAAAAAGAATGAATTATGTATTCTAGATCCATGTGCAGCGACTTGGTTTAGGGGGGGAAAAGGATACATAGGGAAAGGAATAGAAAAGAGGGTGTATTGCCCAGGCTTGCATGCAGGCAATAGAGTTCAATCTAGTTAGTTAAACAGAAAGGGATTTATTACAGGATGCTTGTTGGTAAGATTGAAGAAACATTTTTCATATTGGTCTTTTAAGAGCACTGCCCACAACCACCCTGCAGAACTAAAGAAGCTATTCCCTCTCCTCTAATTCAGCTGACATCAACCACATTGGGAAATGGTGTCCACAGCAGAGGCTCCAAAGCCATACCATCTGCCATGATCAGGACAGCTATCCTGGCAGGTGGTTGGCACAATCAGGAAACTTCCATGAGTAGAAAGCAGCTGGCTCCAAAACCATGCTGAGTCTTATGCAATCCACACCAACAAAATAGTTACTCTGGGCAGTACTTTTGAGTATCCCATGAAGCCAATAAATAGACACCTCATTCACAGAGAAACCAGATGCTTCCATTATGGTGCTTGTCAGCAGAAATATTAGAAACATACCTTCTAAATCTTACATTTATGTTTCTAAATAGTGGGGCTTAAATTATTATAGAACTTTAGATGCAAGAGAATTGAGAAACTGCGTAAAACCCTACTTTTCTAGCTTCTGAAATACATAAAAGTATGCTGGAAGGATGCTGGCATGGATGCTGGTTGAATCAATTCACAGTGCATGTCACAGTTCCCTATGGTTACACAATTCTCGTACATGTTCTTTCCCCCATATTTAAACTTCAAAACATCAATAATCCCTTGTGTAATAGAAACTAGAGCTCATTTTGGATTCTAGTCCAAGATGGTGATATAGGAGACTCTTGAACTTCCCTATTCCAAAGGATACCCTGAATGCATATTCACCAAGCAATTTCCTCTGAAAGAAATCCAGAAACCAGTTGAGTGACTCCTACAAATTGGGCAAATGAGAAAATACCCACATTGAATAGATAGGAAATGCTGAGACACATTCTTCCTGTAAACCCCAACCCTGGAACAGTGCTGTACAATTGGAAGGGAACTGCCAACGCCTAGCTTCTTCCTGAGGAGTGAAAGATTTGGACCCAACATCTAGCACCCTAACTTTTAAAACTCCCACGTAAGAGATGGGTCCCTGAAACACCTAACTCTGAAAGCCAATGGGGCTTGTATCCACAGGACCCACAAGACTATAGCAAACAAAGAAAGTTCTTAACAGGCTCTCCAGTACACACCATGGCTATTCCCTCAAGGCTCAGTACAAAAGCAACAGACACAATGCCCACCTTCAATTCTTTCCCTGAAAATAGTCTATTTGCATTCATTAAGAGCTGCTGTTTAAGGATTAGGCTTCTAATTTAGCATACATCTAGGGGACGACCACCATCTTCCCCAGTGATCGGGATGCTTCCTTAGCCTTTTCCCTCCAGTTCATTCCATATCATTGGTATCTTCCTGGGAGGAGCTTATAATACACATGTTAGCATCCCAGTTTTGGTTGCTGCCACCTAAGAGACAGGTCCCTGTAATACATGGCTCTAATCGCCTATGGGTGTTACATTCATGAATCCCACAGCACTGTAGCAAACAAAGGAGCACTTGCTTACTGGGTATACTACCAGGACTCAGAGTAAAGGAAGCAAACAGAAACACCCATCTCCCAGTCTTTCCTTGAAAGAGGTCTATTTGCATGTTTTTTTTAAAGCTGCTGCCTAAGAGTCAAGCTTCTAATTTAGCATGCATCTAGAGACTGACTGAGGTCCTCCTTGGAGATCAGGGAAGCCTGTGGACACCTTTGCTGCCTTTTTCCTTTAGCTTGCCGCAAATTGTCAGTATCTTTCTAAAAGGTGATTGTAAATACATCTGGCATCCTAGCTTTTACAGTTGCCACCCAAGGGATGGATCCCTAGATCTCCTGGCTCTTAGTCATGGGACTTGCATTCATGAGTCCCACAAGATTAGCAAACAAACAAAAAGTTTTTAATGGGCACAGGATCTCACCTCCCCCAAACTTTACCAACTGTAGAAGGAGCAGGAAAATACCCTCTCCCAGTTTCACCCTGGAAAGTCCTAATTACATACTTTTCCAGCTGCTGTGTGAGGGCATGACTTTTTTAAAAAATATTTTTAAAAAATTATTTATTTAAACTCAAGTTAGTTAACATACTGTGTTGTATTGGTTTCAACAGTAGAACCTAATGATTCATCACTTACATATAACACTCAGTGCTCATCCCAAGTGCCCTCCTTAATGCACATCACCCATTTATCCCATCCCTGACCCAATCCCCCTGCCCCCAGCAACCCTCAGTTTGTTCTTTATCTTTAAGAATCTTTTATGGTTTGCCCCGCTCTGTGTATTTATCTTATTTTTCCTTCCATTCCCCTATCTTCATCAGTTTTGTTTTAAGTTCCACATATGAGTGAAATCATATGATATTTGTCTTTCTCTGACTTGTTTACCTTAGCATTCCAGTTCCATCCCACATTATTGCAAATGGCAAGATTTCATTCTTTCTGATTGCCAAATAATATTCCATTGCATTTATATACCATCTCTTCTTTGTCCATTCATCAGTCAATGGACATTTGGGCTCTTTCCATAACTTGGTTATGGTTGATAGTGCTGCTATAAACACTGGAGTGCATGTGCCCCTTCAAACAGCATTTTTGTATCCTTTGGATAAATCTTAGTAGTGCATTTGCTGGGACATAATGTAGTTCTGTTTTTAATTTGTTGAGTAACCTCCATACTGATTTCCAGAGTGACTGCACCAGTTTGCATTCCCACCAGCAGTGCAATAGTGTTCCCCTTTCTCTGCATCCTCGTCAACATCTGTTGTTTCCTGTGTTGTTAATTTTAGCCATTCTGACAGGTGTGAGGTGGTATCTCATCATGGTTTTGATTTGTATTTCCCTGATGATGACTGATGTTGAGGATTTCTTCACACGTCTGGATGTCTTCTTTGGAGAAGTGTCTATTCATGTCTTCTGCCCTTTTCTTCACTGGATTATTTGTTTTTTGGGTGTTGAGTTTGATAAGTTCTTTATAGATTTTGGATACTAACCCTTTGTCTGATATGTCATTTGCAAATATCTTCTTTCATTTAATTGGTTGACTTTTAGTTTTGTTGATTGTTTCCTTCACTGGGCAGAAGCTTTTTATCTTGATGAGGTTCCAATAATTCATTTTTGCTTTTGTTTCCCTTGCCTTCTGAGATGTCTAGTAAGAAGTTGCTGCAGCCAAGGTCAAAGAGGTTGCTGTTTTCTCTTCTAGGATTTTGATGGTTTCTCTTCCCATATTTAGGTCTTTTATCCATTTTTAATTCATTTTTGTATATGTTGTAAGAAAGTGGTCCAGTTTCATTCTTCTGCTTGTCGTTGCCCAGTTTTCCCAGCATCATTTGTTGAAGAGATTTAGATTAGTTGGCCATTCATTTGTGGGTCCATTGCTGGGTTCTCTATTCTGTTCCACTGATCTATGCATCTGTTTTTGTGCCAGTACCATACTGTGCTGATGATTAACAGTTTTTTAATACAGATTGAGGTCCAGAATTGTGATGTCTCCAGCTTTGATTTTCTTTTTCAACATTACTTTGGCTATTCAGGGTATTTTCTGGTTCTATACAAATTTTAGAATTGTTTCTTTAGCTCTGTGAACAATGCTGGTGTTATTTTGATAGGGATTGCATTGGATGTGTAGATTGTTTTGGGTAGCATCAACATTTTAACAATATTTGTCCTTCCAATCCAGGAGCATGGAATATTTTTCCACTTTTTTGTGTCTTCAGTTCATTTCATAAGCTTTCTATAGTTTTCAGTGTACAGATCTTTTACTACTTCGGTTAGGTTTATTCCAAGGTATCTTATGGTTTTTATTGGAATTGTAAATGGGGCCAATTCCTTGATATTTCTTTCTGTTCTTCATTGGTGTATAGAAATGCAACCAGTTTCTGTATGTTGGTTTTATATCCTGCAACTTTGCTGAATTCTAGCAGTTTTTTTGGCGGAATCTTTTGGGCTTTCCATGTGTAGTCGTCTATGAAGAGTGAAAGTTTGGCTTTTTCCTTGTCGATTTGGATGTTTTTATTTCTTTTTGTCCTCTGACTGCTGAGCTAGAACTTCCAGTACTATGTTGAACAACAATGGTGAGAGTGGACATACCTGTAATGTTCCTGAACTTAAGGGGAAAGCTCTCAGTTTTTCCCCATTGAGGATAATATTAGCTGTGGGTCTTTCATATATGACCTTTATGATATTGAGGTATGTTCCTTCTATCCCTACTTTCTTGAGGTTTTTTTTTTAATCAAGAAAAGATGCTGTATTTTGTCAAATGTTTAATTTTTTTACTTTACTGGGATATAATTGACATAAGCACTGTATAGTTTTAATGATTTGACTTATATATATTTTGAAATGATTACATAAGTTTAGTTAACATCCACCATCTAATACAGATGCAAACAAAAAGGAAGAAAGAAAAGTTTTTCCTTGTGATGAGAACTCTCTTAACAACTTTCAAATATACCATACAGCAGTGTTAACTATGGTTATCATATTGTACATTACATCCCCACTACTTATTTATTTTTTGAGTATAGTGGATATACAATGTAACAGTTTCAGGTGTATAACTTAGTGATTCAACAAGTTTATACATTATTCTATGCTGACTAGAATTATAGCTATCACTGTCACCATATTTATCTTATGACTGGAAGTTTGTACCTTCTGACCACCTTTATCCAATTCTCCCTCCCCTGGACTCTGGTAACCACAAACCTGATCCCTTTTTCTACAAGTTTTATTTTGTTTGTTTGTTTGTTTGAGATTCTACATATTAGTGCTATCATTCAGTATTTGTCTTTTTTCAGTCTAACTTATTTCATTCCCTCAAGGTCCATTCATATTATTGCTAGCTAATTTGTATTACAAATGATCTACACATGTATATTTTCCTTTCCTTTTACTATTTTTTGCACAAAGAAGATATTTCAAAGCTGTTTTAACCCACATGTGTCAATTGCCCTGGGCCCTCTGCTGAAGGAGCCTGTGACTAAAGTTCCCCTGAATCCTGCTATTGAAGCATTTTCCCCTCTGGAAGCTGTGGGTTGTTTGCTGGGCAATCTCATGCAGCCTAACCCTTTCCCTCCTGTGTGGCATTCCTGTTTGGCTAACTGGGAGGTTAAACCCATAAGCTTTTTTTCAGTTAATGGGACCTTTATTTAGAGATAACAGAAAGAAACATGTTGTAAAAATACTTTTGTCTCCTGCCCTTTTACTAAGTCCTGGGAAGTGGAGACGTCATAGGACTACAGAATGTAAAGTTTATTTTAGAGACATGCTTGCCCTTTCCCTAGGCATCTGTAATGTCCCTGAAGCTGCTCAGTTAAAACTGTCATGTGGTAGAATCATAAGTTAGTTCTGGGACCATCTTATTATTTAATTTCCTTGGTTTAGGTGTGTTCCCCATTCTAATCCTGAGCTGAGGGCATTAGACTTCTAATCTACCTGCATCTAGGTGCTGATTGTGATCTTGCCCTTTGATACAACTTCAACTACTGGGAGGCTCCAAGGACAAAGAAAGCAGCTCGGACAATCACAGAGGTTTGGGAGACCACCAAGACCTCAAGCTATGCTGATAGACAAAGTTCATTTCTTAACCTGAAACTAGTTTTTCAAGACTGGGAGAGTTTGCTGTTATATCTAATGCACAGAAACCAACACAGAGAAGCCAGGAGAATGAAGAAATAGAGGAATGCATTCCAAACAAAAGAACAAGATAAAACTAGAAACAGACCTTACAAAAAGGATATAGCGATTTACCTGATAGAGTTAAAAGTAATGATAAGGAAGATACTCAACAAATTCAGGAGAACAACGCATGAACAAAGTGAGGATTTCAACAAAGACACAGAAAATATTAAGAAGTACCAAACAAATCACAGAGCTGAAAAATGCAACAATTAAACTGAAAAACTCAGTAGAGTTTCAACAGCAGTCCAGATCAAGTAGAAGAAATGATCAATGAACTTGAAGACAAGGCAGTAGAATTCATCCAATCAGAGGAGCAAAACAAAAAGAAGAATAAAAAAAAAGAAAGAAAAGTGAAGACAGCCTAGAGGATTTATGAGACACCACAAATAGACCAAAGTACAGATTATAGAATCCTAGAAGGAGAACAGAGAGATAGGGGCAGAAAGCTTTTCAAAGAAGTAATGGCTGAAAACTTTTCTGCCTTGAAGAAAGAAACAGAAATCCAGGTAAGGTTCCAAACAAGATAAATCCAAAAAGACCCACACTAAGATACATTATAATTAAATTATCAAAAAATTAAAGAAAAAACCCCTTAAATGCAACAAGAGAACAGCAACTAAATTCTCCAGTCAAAACTTGGAGAGTGAATGGATAAAAAAACAAGACTCAACTATATACTGTCAACAAGAGATTTGCTTCTACTCTAAGGACACACAAAGAATGAAAATGAAGAGATGGAGAAAGATATTCTTTTCAAATGGAAACCAAATGAAAGCAGGAGTAGCTATTCTTATAGGAGACAAAATAGACTTTAAACCAAAGACTGTAATAAGAGACAAAGAAAGTCATTATATAAGAATAAAGGGATCAATTACTCAGAAGGATAAAACATTTGTAATTTTTAAAGTATAGTTGACATACAATGTTACGTTAGTTTCAGGTGTATGACATAGAGATTCTACTAGTTCATATATTATGCTGTGCTCACCACAAGTGTAGCTACCTGTTCTCACACATCACTATTATGGTAACACTTACTGTATTCTTTAGGCTGTGCCCTTTATCCTGTGACGTATTCATTCCATAACTGAAAGTCTGCATTTCCAACTCTTCTTCACCCACTTTGCCCAACCCCCTATATTCCTCCCTTCTGGCAACCGTCAGTTTATGCTCGGTATTTATAGGTCTGATTTTGCTTTTTGTTATTTATTTATTTATATTCCACATACGAAATCAATAGTAGCTGTCTTCTCAGTCAGTCTTATCTCAGTTAACATAATATCCTCTAGCTCTACCTGTGTTGTCTCAAATGGCACAATCTCATTATTTTTATGCCTGTAAAATATTCCAGCCATACACACACACACACACACACACACACACACACACCCCACATTGTCTTTATCCATTTGTCTATAGACACTTATATTGCTTCCATATCTTGGCTATTGTAAATAATGCTGCAATAAGCATAGGGATGCATCTTTTGGAGTTAGTGGGTTTTTTTTTCTTTTTTTTTTTTAATTTTTTAATGTTTATTTATTTCTGAGAGAGACAGAGACAGAATGCGAGTGGGTTAGGGGCAGAGGGAGAGGGAGACACAGAATCTGAAGCAGGCTCCAGTCTCCGAGCTGTCAGCACAGAGCCAGATGTGGGGCTTGAACTCACGAGCTGTGAGATCATGACCTGAACCGAAGTCAGACGCTCAACCGACTGAGCCACCCAGGTGCCCCTGGAGTTAGTGTTTTATTTTCATTTTCTTTGGTTAAATACCCAATAGTAGAATTATTTTATCATATGGTATTTCTATTTTTTAATGTTTATTTATTTTTGAGAGGGAGAGAGAGAGAGAATAAGTGGGGGAGAGGCAGAGAGAGAGGTAGACACAGAATCTGAAGCAGGCTCCAGGCTCCACACTGTCAGCACAGAACCCGATGTGGGGTTCTCACCAACCATAAGATCATGACCTGAGCTGAAGTCGGTTGCTTAACAAACTAAGCCACCCAAATGCCACTGGTATTTCTATTTTTAATTTTTGAGGAAACTCCACACTGTTTTCTAATATTTGTAAATATTTATACATGGAACAAAGGAACATATAAATCTATAAAACAAATACTAACAAAACTGGCAGGAGAAATAGACAGCAGTTCAATAGTAGAGAACTTCATTAGTAATAGGGAACTTCAATACCCTACTTTGAATAATGGATAGATCATCTAGACAGAAAATCAAGAAGAAAACATTGGAATTAAACAACACATTGTACCGGATGGACTTGACAGACATTTACAGAACATTCTATTCAACAGCAGCACAACACACATTGCTCCCAAGTACACATGGAACATTCTCCAAGATAAATCACATTTTAGGCCACAAAAAAAATAATTAATTTAAAAAGATTGAAACTATATCCAGCATCTTTTCTGACAACAATGGTTTGAAAATAGAAATAAATTACAGGAAGAAAACTGAAAGATTAAAAAATATATTGAGATTAAAAACATGCTGCTGAATAATCAATGGTCAAAGAAGAAATCAAAGGGAAAATGAAAGACTATGCTGAAAAAAATTAGAAAACACACATGCCAAAACTTAGAGCATGCCACAAAAGCAACTCCAAAAGGGAAGTTCATTTTTTTGTTTGTATTTTTTATTTTTATTTTTTATGTTTAAAAAATTTTTAATTTCCATCCAAGTTAGTTAGCATATAGTGCAACAATAATTTCAGGAGTAGATTCCAGTGATTCATCCTCTATGTATAACACCTAGTCCTCATCCCAACAAGTGTCTTATTTAATGTCCCTTACCCACTTGGACCATCCCCCCTCCCACAACCCCTCCAGCAACCCTCTGTTTGTTCTCTATATTTAAGAGTCTCTTATGTTTTGTCCCCCTCCCTGTTTTTATATTATTTTTGCTTCTCTTCCCTTATGTTGATCTGTTTTTTATCTTAATTTTACATATGACTGAAGTCATTTGATATTTGTCTTTCTCTGACTATTTTCGCTTACCATAATACCCACTAAATTCCATGCATGTAGTTGCAAATGGCAAAATTTCATTCTTTAAAATTTTTTTATTAATTTTGAGACAGAGAGAGACAGATCATGAGCAGGGGAGGGGCAGGGAGCGAGGGAGACACAGAATCCGAAGCAGGATCCAGGCTCTGAGCTGTCAGCACAGAGCCTGATGTGGGGCTTGAACTCATGGACTGTGAGATCATGACTTGAGCTGAAGTCGGACACTTAATCGACTGAGTCACCCAGGCGCCCCAAGATTTCATTCTTTTGATTGCTGAGTAATACTCCATTGTGTATATATATACATATGCCACATCTCCTTTATCCATTCATCCATTGATGGACATTTAGGCTCTTTCCATACTTTGTTGTCGTTAGTGCTGCTATAAACATTGGGGTGCATGAGCCCCTTCAAAACAGCACACTTGTATCCCTTGGATAAATACCTAGTAGTGCTATTGCTTGGTCAGAGGGTAGTTCTATTTTTAGTTTTTTGAAGAACCTCCATACTGTTTTCTAGAGTGGCTGCACCAGTTTGCATTCCCACCAGCAGTGCAAAAGCGATCCTCTTTCTCTGCATCCTCGCTAACATCTGTTGTTGCCCGAGTTGTTAATGTTAACCATTCTGACAGGTGTGAGGTGATATCTCATTGTGGTTTTAATTTGTATTTCCCTGATGATGAGTTATGTTGAGCATTTTTTTCATGTGTCAGTTGGCCATCTGGATGTCTTCTTTGGAGAAGTGTCTATTCATGTCTTTTGCCCATTTCTTCACTGGATTATTTGTTATTTGGGTGTTGAGTTTGATAAGTTCTTTATAGATTTTGAATATGAGCCCTTTATCTGATATGTCATTTGCAAATATCTTCTCCCATTCAGTCCATTGCCTTTTATTTTTGCTGATTGTTTCCTTCACTGTGCAGAAGCTTTTTTTTTTTTTTATGAAGTCCCAATAGTTCATTTTTGCTTTTGTTTCCCTTGCCTCCAGAGACGTGTTGAGTAAGAACTTGCTGTGGTCAAGTTCAAAAAGTTTTTGCCTGCTTTCTTCTCTAGGATTTTGATGGCTTCCTGTCTTAATTTAGGTCGTTCATCCATTTTGAGTTTATTTTTGTGTATGGTATAAGAAAGTGGTCCAGGTGCATTTTTTTGCATGTCCCTGTCCAGTTTTCCCAGCACCATTTGCTAAAGAGAAGGTCTTTATTCTACTGGATATTATTTCCTGCTTCATCAAAGATTAGTTGGCCATACATTTGTGGGTCCATTTGTGAGTTCTCTATTCTGTTCCATTGATCTGAGTGTCCGTTTTCGTGCCAGTACCATACTGTCTTGATGATTACAACTGTGTAATACATTTTGAAGTCCACGATTGTGATGCCTCCAGCTTTGGTTTTCTTTTTCAGGGTTTGCTTTGGCTATTTGGGGTCTTTTCTGGTTCCATACAAATTTTAGGATTGTTTGTTCTAACTCCATGAAGAATGTTGATGTGATTTTGATAGGGATTGCATTGAATATGTAGATTGCTTTGGGTAGTACAGACATTTTAACAATATTTGTTCTTCCAATCCAGGAACATGGAATATTTTTCCTTTTTTGTGTGTGTGTGTCTTCAATTTCTTTCATAAGCTTTCTATAATTTTCAGTGTATAGATTTTCATCTCTTTGGTTAGGTTTATTCCTAGGTATTTTAATGCTTTTTGGTGCAATTTTAAATGGGATAGAGTCCTTGATTTCTCTTTCTGTTGCTTCGTTATTGGTGTATAAGAATGCAACCAATTTCTGTGCATTGATTTTATATTCTACAACTTTGCTGAATTAATGCATCAGTTCTAGCAGTTTTTTGGTGGAATCTTTTGGGTTTTCCATACAGAGTACCATGTCATCTGTGAAGAGTGAAACTTTGACTTCCTCTTTGCTGATTTGGATGCCTTTTATTCCTTTGCATTATCTGATTGCTGAGGCTAGGTCTACCAATACTATGTTGAATGACAGTGGTGAGAGTGGACATCCCTGTCATGTTCCTGGCCTTAGAGGGAAAGCTCTCAGTTTTTCCCCATTCAGAATGAAATTAATGGTATATCTTTCATATATGGCTTTTATGATCTTGAGGGATGATCCTTCTATCCCTACTTTCTTGAGGTTTTTTAGCAAGAAACGATGCTGTATTTTGTCAATTGCTTTCTGTGCATTTATTGAGAGGATCAAGTGGTTCTTGTCCTTTCTTGTATTGATGTGATGTGTCATACTGATTCTTTTGTGGATATCGAACCAGCCCTGCATCCCAGGTATAAATACCATTTGCTTGTGGAGAATAACTCTTTTAATGCATTTTTGGATCCGATTGACTAGTAACTTGTTGAGGATTTTTGCATCCATGTTCATCAGGGAAATTGGTCTGCAGTTCTCCTTTTTAGTGGGGTCTTTGTCTGGTTTTGGAATCAAGATAATGCTGGCTTCATAGAATGAGTTTGGAAGTTGCCCTTCCATTTCTATTTTTTGGAACAGCTTCAAAAGAATAAGTGTTCACTGTTCTTTAAATGTTTAGTAGAATTCTCCTGGAAAGCCATTCAGCCCTGGACTCTTGTTTTTTGGGAGATTTTTAATTACTAATTCAATTTCTCTACTGGTTATGGGTCTGATAAAAATTTATATTTCTTCTTGTTTCAGTTTTGGTAGTTTATATGTTTCTAGGAATTTGTCCATTTCTTCCAGATTGCTCATTTTATTGGCATGCAATTGCTCATAATATTACCTTATTATTTTTTTGTATTTCTGCTGTGTTGATTGTGATCTCTCCTCCTTCACTCTTGATTTTATTTATTTGGGTCCTTTACTTTTTCTTTTTGACCAAACTGGCTAGGGGTCTATCATTTTGTTAATTCTTTCAAAGAACCAGCTCCTGGTTTCATTGTTCTGTTTTACTGGTTCTTTTGGTTTCAATAGCATTGATTTCTGCTCTAGTCTTTGTTATTTCCTGTCTTCTGCTGGTTTGGGGTTTTATTTGCTGTTCTTTTTCCAGTTCTTTAAGGTGTAAGTTTAGGTTGTGTATCTGAGACCTTTATTCCCTCTTTAGGAAGGCCTGGATTGCTATATACTTCCCTCTTATGTCTGCCTTTGCTGCATCCCAGAGGTTTTGGGCTATGGTGTTATCATTTTCATTGGCTTCTATGTACTTTTTAATTTTGTCTTTAAGTTCTTGGTAGGATGTTCTTTAGTCTCCAAGTATTTGTTACCTTTCCAAATTTTTTTCTTGTGATTTATTTTGAATTTCATAGTGTTGTGGTCTGAAAATATGCACTATATGATCTCGATCTTTTTGTACTTGTTGAGGGCTGATTTGTGTCCCAATATCTGATCTATTCTGGAGAATGTTCCATGTACACTCGAGAGAATGGGTAGTCTGCTGCTTTAGGATGAAATGTTCTGAATATATCTGTTAAGTCCATCCAGTCCAGTGTGTCATTCAAAGCCATTGTTTCCATGTTGATATTTTGTTTTGATCATCTGTCCATTGTTGTAAGTGGGGTGTTGAAGTCCTCTCCTATTATGGTATTATTATCAATGAGTTTCTTTATGTTTGTGATTAATTGATTTATATATTTGGAATTCTTCCACATTAGGAGCATAAATGTTCACAACTGTTAGATCTTCTTGGTGGATAGACCCCTTAATTATGATATAATGTCCTTCTTCATCTCTTTTATTTTAAAATCTAGAGTGTCTGATATAACTATGGCTACTCTGGCTTTCTTTTCGTGACATTAGCATGATAGATGATTCTTCATCCCCTTAATTTCAATCTGAAGGTGTCTTTAGGTCTAAAGTGGGTCTCTTGTAAACATCATATAGATGGATCTTGTTTTCTTATCCATTCTGTTATCCTATGTCTTTTGATTGAAGCACTTAGTCCACGGACATTTAGAGTGAGTACTAAGAGATATGAATTTATTGCCATCATGTTTCCTGTAGAGTTGGAGTTTCTGGTGGTGTTCTCCGGTCCTTTCTAGTCTTTGTTTCTTTTGGTCTTTTTTTCTCTGTCTTTTCTCTCCTCAGAAATTCCCCCTTAAATTTTCTTGCAGGGCTGCTTTAGTGGCATGAACTCCTTTAGTTTTTGTTTGCCTGGAAAACTTTTTATCTTTCCTCTGTTCTGAGTGACAGCCTTGCTGGATAAAGAATTCTTGGCTGCATATTTTTCTGATTTAGCACATTGAATATATCCTGACACTCCTTTCTTGCCTGCCAAGTTTCTATGGATAGGTCTACTGCGAACCTGATCTGTCTTCCCTTGTTCGTTAAGTACCTTTCCCCCCTTGCTACTTTCACGATTCTTTCTTTGCTTAAGTATTTTGTGAGTTTGACTATGATAAGCCATGTTGATCATTGGTTTTTGTTGAATCTAATGGGAGTTCTCAGTGCTTTCTGGATTTTGAGGTCTGTGTCTTTCCTCAGGTTAGGAAAGTTTTCCACTGTGGTTTGCTCACATACACCTTCTACCCCTTTTTCTCTCTCTTCATCTTCTGAGACCCCTATGATTCTGATGAGTTCTTTAATTCTCATGTTGTGCTCTTTTGCCTTATTCTCCTTTTCTTTCGGCTTCATTATTCTCCATAAGTTTGTCCTCTATATTGCTGATTCACTGCTCTGCTTCATCCATCCTTGCCACCATGGCATCCACTCAAGATTGCAGCTCAGTTATAGCATTTTTAATTTTGTCCTGACCAGCTTATACTTCTTTTATCTCTGCAGAAAGGGATTCTATGCTATTTTCAACACCAGCTAGTATTCTTATTATTGTGATTCTAAATTCTGGTTCAGACACCTTGCTTGTATCTGTTGTTGATTAAGTCCTTGGCTGTCACTTCTTCCTGTTCTTTCTTTTGGGTGAATTCCTTTGTTTCATCATTTTGAAGGAAGAAAAGGAATTAATAAAGTAAAAAAAAAATTAAAAAATTAAAAACAACACAAAAAATCAAATAAAAGATGCTAGATCCTAGGTGTGTTTTAGTCTGGTTGTTGAAGGAAGCTTGATAGAATAGAGGAAAAAGGGAAAGAAAAGGAAAAAAAAGGAAAATGTTTGAAAATTTGAAAAAATAAATATGATAAAATGGAATAAAATGAAATGAAAAAGTAAAATAGAATGTAAAAAATTTACAAAAAAGTAAAACATATAGTTGAAAAAAATAAAGAAAAATCTTTTTAATAAAATGGAAAATAAAAATAAATTTTTTCTCTTTTTTTTAGTTAGGAATAAGAAAGGGAAAAAATAGATTAGATGGACCAGCAAACAAAGTGAAATACAATTGAAATTACATCCAGTTTCCCATAGAAGTCAAACTATATAGTCCATAACCTAAGCAGGCAGAGATACTTGTGGTGTTCCTTAAGATCACGGTTGGCCCAGTTGGGCATGGCTTGGTGTAATGACTCCATTCTCCACTAGATGGTGCTGCTTAACTTTCTGGGGTGGATTATTGTGGCATATGTAGGTGTGTATGGGCATGTGCAGGAGGGGTGAAAATGGCATCACCCAGCTACCCAGTCTCTAGTATCAAAACTCTGTGCTCTCACCAGCAATCAAAAACCCCTCCTTTGTCTCTAGCTTCTGTCTCCTCCCTGCTTCTACACTGTGACCAAACCATCAGGCTGCCAGGTGGCACTTCCCTCCTGATTTTTATTTCAGATGGGACTGTGTTTCCCAACCCCTCACTTCTGAGGGACTGTAGCTTTGACCAGCTAAAACCCTTTGGGGGAGGATCCTAAAATCAATTTCCTAGGTTGCAAGATGGTTTAGTGTTGATCTGGCTGCATTTCAGGGATGAGAGGTGCAAAAAAACCTTCCATGCTGTTCCACCATCTTGGCCCCCTCCTCTTAAGTTTTTATTTAGATTCCAGTTAGTTAACAACAGTTTAATAATAGTTTAATGTGTACAATAGAGTGATTCAACACTTCCATACAGCACCCAGTGTTCATCACAACAACTGTGCCCCTTAATCTCCATCACGTATTTCACCCATTCCCCCCACCTCTCCTCTGGTAAACATCAGTTTGTTCTCTATAGTTAAGAGTCTGTTTCTTGATTTGCCTCACTCTCTCTTTTCCCTTTTGCCCATTTGTTTTGTTTCTTAAATTCCACATAAGAGTGAAATCATATGGTATTTGTCTTTCTCTGACTGACTTATTTCACTTAGCATTATATTCTCTAGCTCTATGCATGTCACAGCAAATGGCAAGATATCATTCTTTTTTATGGCTGAGTAATATTAATATGTATATATATATGTATATATATATATATATATACACACAGTGAAATTTACACACACACACACACACACATCTTTTCTTTTTTATCCATTCAGCAATCAATGGACATTTGGATTGTTTCCATTATTTGGCTATTGTAGATAATGCTGCTATAAACATAGGGGTGCATATATCCCTTTAAGTTAGAATTTTTGTATTTTTTGGATAAATAGCTACTAGTGTAATTGCTGGATCATAGGGTAGTTCTATTTTTAAATTTTTGAGGAACCTCCATGGTGTTGTTCAGAGTGGTTGCATCAATTAACATTCCCACTAACAGTGTACCAGGATTTCCCTTTCTCCACATCCTCACCAACACCTGTTGTTTCATGTGTTGTTGATTTTAGCCATTCTGACAGATGTGAGGGGATATCTCCTTGTGGTTCTGATTTGCATTTCCCTGATGACAAGTGGTGTTGAGCATCTTTTCATATTTCTGTTGATCATCTACATATCCTCTTTGAAAAAATGTCTATTCATATCTTCTGTACACTTTTTAATTGGATTATTCATTTTTTGTTTGTATTTGATCTATTCTGGTAATGTTTCATGTGCAGTTGAGAAGAATGTGTGTTCTGTTGCTTTAGGATGAAGTGTTTAGAATATAAGTCCATCTGGTCCAGTGTGGCTTTCAAAACCATTGTTTCCTTGTTGATTTTCTGCTTAGATAATCTTTCCATTGCTTTAAGTGGGGTGTTGAAGTCCCCTACTATTATGGTATTATTATCAATGAGTTTCTTTGTGTTTGTTATTAATTGATGTATATATTTGGGTGTTTCCAAGTTGGGGCTAGTTTATTTATATTCAAAGTAATTATCAATAGATATGATTTATTGTCATTTTATTACTTGTTTTGCCATTGTTTTGGAGATTTTCTCTGATTCTTCCTTGTCTTTGTCACATTTGGTCTATCCTTTCCATTGAGAGACCCCTTTACTATTCCTTTATGAGCTGGTTTAGTAGTCACAAACTCCTTTAGTTTTTGTTTGTCTGGGAAATTCTTTTGTTTTTTCTTTTATACCGAATGGTAGCCTTGTTGGATAGAGTATTCTTGGCTGCAAATTTTTCCCATTAAGCACTTTGAAAATATCATGCCACTTCCTTCTGGTTTGCAAAGTTTTTGTTGAGAAATCTCCAGATAGCCTTATGGGTTTTTCCTTGAAAGTTAAGGACTCCTTTTGTTTTGTTGCTTTTAAGATTTTTTTCCTTTATCACTATATTTTGCAAATTTAGTTGCAATATATCTTGGTGTTGGCCTACTTTTGTTGCTTTTAATGGGAGTTTTATGTGCCTTATGGATCTGAACGTCTGTTTCCATCCCCAGATTAGGGAAATTTTCTGCTATTATTTCTGCAACTAAATTTTCTGCAGCCTTTTCTCTCTCTTCTTCTGACTCCTATAATGTGAATATTATTATGTTTGATGGAGTCACTGAGTTCCTTAAGTCTATTCTCATGTTGTATAAGTCTTTCTCTCTTTTGTTCAGCTTCATTACTTTCCATTATTTTGTCTTGTAGGTCACTGATTCATTCTTTTGCTTATTCCAGCCTGATACTCATTGCATCAAGTGTGTTTCTAATCTTATTTATTGCATTCTTCATTTTTTATTGATTGATTTAAAAATATTTTTAAGGTTATGTATTTATTTTTTAGAGGGAGACAGATAGAGTGAGCAGGGGAAGGGCATGAAGAGAGGAGAGAGGTAATCTCAAGCAGGCTTAGCACTATCAGCAGAGAGCCCAATGTGGGGCTTGAACTCACAAACTGTGAGATCATGGCCTGAGCCAAAACCAAAAGTCAGAAGTTTAACTGACTGAGCCACCCAGGTGCCCCTGATTGATTCTTTTTAAACTTTTTAATCTCTGAGGTAAGGTTCTCACTGATGTATTCTATTTTTTTTTCCCTTAAGCCCAAGGAATATCCTTATGATTGTTGCTTGCTTGCTTTATTATTTATTTATTTATTTATTTAGATTGTTGCTTTAAATTCTGCATCAGCATGTTACTTATATCTCTTTCACTTAGATCTCTGGTCATGGCCTTATCTTCTTCTTTCATTTGGGATAAATTCCTCCATCTTTGCATTTTGTCTAAGTCTCTGCCTTATTCTCTATCTTAGAAAAGCCAGTGATGTCTCCTGCTCCTGAAAGTGATGGCTCTATGAAGAAGAGGTCAGGCAGTGCCCAGGGCTTGGTGTTTCAAGAAGTATTTCTGTGTGTGTTGTGTGTGCTTTGCTGTTATGTTTTGGCTGCACTATCCTTCAGGTCAGTCATCTGCAGAGGTTGTTATTGCCTTCAGTCGACAGTGTTTGGTTCCTCTCCTGAATGTAATGAGTTTTAACCATGTGTGCCCTGGTCTGTCTGTGAAATGAGACCACCTCCACCAAAACTGAGGCCCTGAAGAATTCTCTGGTTGGGGACATGGTGTAGGCAGGGGTTTGTGCTACTCTTCTTGGAGAGATGTTCTCTGCTGGGACTGAGGCAAACGTGACTGAGAAGGGCAGTCCCGCCAGAACACATGAGGATGGGGGTTCATGTAAGCAAGTTAGGCACCCAGTGTCGGTGTTGGGCAGTTTCCCAGGGCTGGCTCTGTCTATGCTGAGGGGTAAGGGAAGGAAGTGACAGTGGCCATCTCACTTGTTCTTGGAGAGATGGCTTCATAAATGCTGCCTCTCAGGGATGGATTCTAAGAAGAGGGAATTATCTACCCCCTGTGTGCCCCCTCAGATCACTGTTTCCATTCCTCAGATCACTGTTTCCACACTGCCCCTGGGCTGTTTGCCTGCCTGCCTTCTTTGCAGAAGAAGGGCAGTACCCCAGCCAACCTGCTGACCTTTAAAACTCCAATCTTTAAGCCCCACTGGTTGCAAGAACTCACGAAATTCAGCTCTTCTTGTTTTACAAACCAATGGCTTTGGGGAGGTGTTTTCCTTATGTAAATCTTGGTGTGCTCCTCTCTCTCACCCTTCTCCACAACCAGAGCACCTTCCCCTCTGCAAAACCCATAATCCATTTTCCCCCCAAAAGACATCTCTATACTTCCTACCTTCTTTAAGGTGGCCTCTTCTCTCCTTTTAGTTGGGAAGTTTGTAATGTCAGTATTCAGGTCTATTTCTGGGGTATTTGGATACTTATCTAGTTGTGTTTGTGGGACAAGGTGAGTCTACAGTCCTCCTATTCCATCTTCATCTCCCTGTGCCTAAAATCTAAAAGAGAAGTTTACAGGAATAAACGTCTCTATTAGGAAAGAAAAATCTCAAATAAACAACTTAACCTTATACCTCAAAGAATTTGGAAAAGAAGAACAAGCTAAGCCCCAAATTAGCAGAAGGACAGAAATAACAAAGGTAAGAGCAGAAATAAATGAAATTGAGACTAAAATGGCAATATAAAAGACCAATGAAACTGTAAGCTGTATTTTGAAAGGTAAACAAAATAGACACACCTTTAGTTAGACTCACCAAGAAAAAAGAGGAATGAAATAAAATTATAAACAAAAGAGGAGACATTACAACTGGTACTACAAAAATACAAAGTTCATAAGAGACTACTATGAACAATTGTATACCAACAGGTTAGATGACAGAAGAAATGAATAAATCCTAGAAACATACAACCAACCAAGAATGGATCATGAAGAAATAGAACATTTGAAGAGAATGATTAGTGGTAAACAGATTGAATCATTAATCATAAACTTCCCCCAAACAAAAGTCCAGGGTCAAATGATTTCACTGTAAATTCTATCAAACATTTAAAGAGTTAATACCAATCCTTCTCCAGCTATTCCAAAAAAAATAGAAGAGAAGGGAACACTTCCAAAACCATTTTATGAGGCCAGCATTTTTTTGATGTTTATTTTTGAGGGCAGGAGGTGGGGGGGGAGAGAGAGAGAGAGATAGAGAAAGTCTCAAGCAAGCTCCACACTGTCAGTGCAGAGCCCACCGTGGGGCAAAACTCATGAACTGTGAGATCATGATTTGAGCTGAAATCAAGAGTCAGATGCTTAACCAACTGAGCCACCCAGGTGTCCAGAGGCCAGTATTACTTTTCTATCAAAACCAGAAGGACACTACAAGAAAAAAAATACAGGTCAATATCCCAGATGAACTTAGATATAAATATCCTCAACAAAATATTAACAAAGCAAATACAACTGTACATTAAAAGGATCATACACCATGATCAAATGGCATTTATCCCTGAGATACAATGATGCTCTAACACCTGCAAATCAGTGTGATACACTACATTAACAAAAAGAAGGATAAAAATCATGATATTCTCAAAAGATGCAGGAAAGCATTTAAGAAAGGTCAACAGCTTTTATGATAAAAATTTCAGCAAACTGAGCATACAGTGAACATAATAAAGGCTATATATGATAAGCCCACAGTTAATATCATACTCAATGGTGAAAAGTTGAAAGATTTTCTTTTAAGAACAGGGGCAAGACAAGGGTGCCAATTCTCACCATTTTTATTCAACATAGTTTTGGAAGTCCTAACCAGAGGAATTAACTAGAAGAAAGAAAGAAGAAAGAAAGAAAGAAAGAAAGACCCAAATCAGAAAGGAGGAAGAAAGATGGTCTCTATTTGCAGATGACAGGATATTATAAATAGAATTCCTTAAAGATTCCACCAAAAACAAACTGTTAGAACTAATAAACAAATGCAGTAACATTACAAGATATAAAATCAATATACAAAAATCAGTTGTGTTTCTATACATTAAGGACAAACTATCAGAGAAAATAATAAAACAGTCTTATTTACACTAGCATCAAAAAGAATAAAATACTTAGGAATAAATTAAACAAAGGAAGTGAAAGATCAAAACACAAAAAGCTATGACATTGATCAAAGAAATTGAGGAAGCCACAAATAAATGGAAAGATATTCATGCTTGTGAATTGTAAGAATTATTATTACAATCTCCAAACTACCCAAAGTGATCTACAGATTCAATGAAATCTCTATCAAAATTCCAATGGTATTTCCCGTAGAAATTAAAAAAATCATAAAATTTGTATGGAACCACAAAAGATACCAAAGAGACAATCCAATCTCAAGAAACAAAAACAAAGCTGTATCATACTTTCTATTTTCAGACTATATTACTAAACTACAATAATCAAAACAGTATGGTATTGGTATAAAAGCAGACATACAGCATAGAGAATAGAGAGCCTAGAAATAAACCTATGCATTTTTTCAATTAATTTAACACAAAGTAGTAGTTTTTACAATAAATGGTATAGCTGAAAACTGGATAGCCACACGCAAATAGATAGATGATAGATGATAGATAGATAGATAGATGACAGATAGATAGATAGATAGAGTGTACCCTTATCTTATACCCAGAAAAGTCGACTCAAGGGACGCCTGGGTCATTTAGCTGGGTGGTTTAGCTGGCTAAACATCCGACTTTGGCTCAGGTCATAATCTCACAGTTCATGGGGTTTGAGCCCCACATCGGGTTCTGTGCTGACAGTTCAGAGCCTGGAGCCTGCTTTGGATTCTGTGTCTCCTTTTCTCTCTCTGCCCCACTTGTGCTTTCTGTCTCTCTCTCAAAAATAAAATAAAAATAAACATTAAAACAATTTTTTAAGTCAACTCAAAATGGATTGAAGAGTTGAACATAAGAACTGAAGCCATAAGACTCCTAGAAGAAAACATAGTAGGTAAATTTATTAACATTGGTCTTGGCGATGATTTTTTGGATTTGACAACAAATGCAAAGGCAACAAAAGCAAAATAAACAAATGAGGTTACAGCAAACGAAAAATCTGTACAGCAAAGGAAACCATTGACCAAATGAAAAGGCAACCTATGGAGCAGAAAAAAATATTTGACAATCATATCTCTGATAAGTGGTTAATATCCAAAATATATAGATAACTCATACAAGTCAATAGAAAAAAAAACCTTACCACAACCACCACTAACCACACCCCCCGAAAAAGCAACCAATCTGATTGAAAAAAGGAAAGAAGAACTGAATAGACATTTTTCCAAAAAATACATACCGGTGGCCAACAGGTACATGAAAAGGTGCTCAACATCACTAATGATCAGAGAAATGCAAATTAAAATCACGGTGAGATATTACCTCATACCTGTTAGAACAGCTATTGTTAAAAAGATAGGAGATAAATGCTGGTAATGATATAGAGAAAAGGGAGCCCTTTTGCACTCTCGGTGGGAATGTAAACTGGTTCAACCAATATGGAAAACAAGTAAGGAGAGTCTCAAAACAAGTTAGAACTACCATTTGATCCAACAATCTTATTTCTGGGTATATATCTAAACAAAATGAATACAAGTTCTCAAAGGAATATCTGCACTCCGATGTTCATTGTAGCATTATTCACAAACCAAGATATGGGAACAACTTACATGTTCATCAATGGATAAATGGAGATGTGGTATATATACATACAATGATCTGCAGAGTGATGGGATATTTCTTTCCAAAGCAAAAGGCAACTTCCTTTACCTTACATACCTGCCGTTATTAAACAGCTACAGAACTTGATGGGAGTCTGGATTTGGGAATTAATATTTACTTCATGTGAATGTGCAGTTCGACCCATTTATGAATGACCACCAGCTTTGAGAGTTATCCAGGGACAATTATTCAGGCCAAGAGCAAGAGGCTCTACCGCTTATGTCCACAACAGGTCTAAAAGTGCTTGAAGCATCAATGGTAGATTATGATACTGATAGTGCTTGCAGAAGGTCAAGGAAAATAACAGCTAAGGCTGTCTGTCCAATCATGCAAGTTAGTGAAAGACTACAGCTTCTCAGTACAAAGTACAAGAAAGAACACCCAGAAACTGACCATTTGGTCACGTGTGCAATGTGATGGTTTATACACACACATGTGCACACACACACACACACACACACATTGTGGAAAGATTACCAAGATTAAGATAATTAACCTATCACTTCAGATAGTTAAGTATTTTTTATCTTTTCGTGGTGACACTGCTTAAGATCTACTATCTGCATCAATTCTTTTTCTACTTTTTGTGTTTATACATGGAACTGCGGGAAAGTCCTGATCACAAAATAAAGCTGATAGGAATGGGAAAGGGTTTGTGATGGTTCTCTGTTTTTCCAATTCCTTCCTAGTTGTATTTCTAAAATCACATAGTATTTCTTTGTTTTTAAAGTTTTATTTTGAGAGAGAGAGAGGCGGGGGAGGGGCAGAGAGAGAGGGAGAGAGAGAATCCCAGGCAGGCTCTGTGTTGTCAGTGCAAAACCCCATGTAGGGCTCAAACCCATGAACTGTGAGACCATGACCTGAGCCAAAATCAAGAGCTGGCTGCTTAACCAAGTGAGCCACCCAGGGGCACCCAAACCACGTAGTATTTCTTACCCAAGTTCTCTTTTCTTTCTCTCACAGGACTGTCCCTCTAAAATGACACATTCTTTGACAGTGGCTGAAGGGTGTAAGAGGTGAAGAGGTTTTTAAACAACAGTTGACATCATGCTCACAGCTTCACTTCATCACACACCTGAATTAGGAACATTCCAGCACAGACCAAAATACTCAGTTGCCAAAGCCAAGTCTCACACTTAACAGAAGGTAACACAAGACAGGGGAGGATGGAAAGGCAGGAGGATTCATGGTTCCTTGGTTGGTTATCAGGGAAGGCTTTCCTTGTGTTAGGTTGCTAAGCCTAGGGCAATCACCTGAGTCAGTCTGGGAGGGCTGAGGGCTATTGCTTTCTGTTATAAACTGGGTGAAGGGTGATTGTGCATTTAATGTCTTTGAGGCAAGAGTATATATGGAAGGTGAGGATATGGACATAGATTTCTTTAAAATGATCTGTGTACCACTTGTACTTAGGAGTTGGAAAACCACTGAGATAAAGGATCTTTGATTTTCATTCCTAAGGACCCCAATGTGTTTTGCAACCCCTCCTGATACCAATTACTGTATTGGTTAGGGTTTGGTTATAGAGTAAAATCCACCCTCAGTAGTTTGAGCAAAAAAGGATTTCTTACAGGATATTAAATGGCTCATAAGATCAGTGGGGAAGGTGAACAAACAGACTCTATACCAAGCTCTCAGTAATGACTCCCAGAGTATCATGTAGCAAGGAGGCTTGTGTGGCTCTTCCATAGTGCACAGTCTGACACTTTGGCAAGCTGCTGAGCCAACTATATTGCCATTGCCGAGCCATGTGATGTTTAGATTTCTAACCACTGAAAAAAAGGAAGGTATGCTAAAGAAAAGGATGAAAAAGATGGAATATCAGAGTGTAGATGCACAAAAGCAGAATGGTGGTAACATGGAAAATGTGGAAAAGATTGCCCTCGTGGAGAAGGAAAGGAAAAGGCATTAGGGCCATAACCAAAAGAATCCCTCCTGGGGAACAGACAGTCACAACTTGCAGAGTCCTCGGAGAAGGCACCAGAATTTATTGCTTTGATAACATTTATTGGATTTATTACATTAAGTGAATATTTTAACATGATGGACTGAGAGAAGAGGGTGTTTTGAGGCTTGCTTGGTTTGTGGAAGAAACACAATCAGAGGAAGGAGGGAGTGAAGCTTGCTAAGGGGTTTGGGCAGATAACTGCCACAACATGACTTAGTGTACCCATTTTTACCCCTAGAGATGACTCAAATTCAACGTGCCCAAAATATGCTCTGTTTATGGATACAGACTGTGATAGCAGTATGTGCCTGAGAGTCTCCAATTTCCGTTACACATAAGGGTGTTTTCTCTCCCTATGTATTCCCAAAGACCATGCAAGATGACTTTATGTTTCTTCAGAGACTATAAGCACCATAAGGGCAGGACTTTTGTTTTCTTTACCACTGTATTCCTGGCACATAGATAAAAGAGTACCTAGTGAAAACGATGTCTTTGATAGATTTTTATTGAATTAATGGATAAAATAATGAGTGTAGAAAAGGAACCCACACTCATTAATGGGTTTGTGAAAGGTTTTTCTCAGTGTCTGAGTAATAAATTGCCAGTTCCAACAAAAGTTGTCATTGGAGGGTCATTTTAACCAAGTCTAAGATCTAGAGAGCAGAGTCAGGTGTCTGGATTACCTGGCTGACACTACCTGTTCCTGACATTAAAGTCAAAGGCACAAGAGTGTCATATGACTTTAAAACTACAACCTCAACAGCAAACAATGTAATGAGTGCTTACTATGCACTAGATGCTATACCAGTACTTAATATTCATTATCTCATGCAGACCTCATAAACACACTTGAGATAAATTTTATTATTCCTATTTATAGTTTATTGTTAATAATAAAAATAATTAATAATAATAAACAATAAAATATATTTATTATTTCTATTTATAAATGAGCAAACTGACTCTCAGATAAAGCAGCCCAAAGTCATTGGTTTAGAACCTAATTTTTACTTGAAGCCATGTACTCTGGTTTCTGAATAGGAACACTGAAAGGAAACTCACATGACTTGGTTCTAGATGCAGCTCTGCTGCTGAGTACCTTGGTTTGATGGACATGACAGCTTCATGGTTGTCCTGCACACTCACAGATCTATCCTTCCCAGCCATTGCTTGTGAGATTGGGCCACGTGGCCAACCCTGCCAGTGAGTGGTGAGTGGAAATGACTTGTGTCAAATGCAGGTGGAAGCATTGTGATCATTGTCTCTCTCTTCTGCCATTGTGACTAAAGAAGAGGTGTGTTATCAGTCCTGCAGCTGCAAGGTAGTGAAGCTTCCATCACCCTTGATTCCAATGATTTTATAGAGCAGAGCTCCCTGATAACCCATGTTGGACACATCCTGAGTGAGAACACATGCAGGATTTTAAGGATGTTTGTTATCATGGGATAAAGCATCTTATACTCTTACACTTGGTCAACTCTCCTTCACTCCCTGAGTCTAAGTTTTATCATCTGTAAAAGAGTAATAATAATATCTATAAGACAACTGTATGGGCTGAGTTAAAGGAGCCAACAGTTCTGTCCAGGCCTAACATTCTTCAAAGAACATTTAGCTTAGCAAAACAGCATGCTTTAAAAACAAAGTTTTCTTTGTGGCCACCATATGGTGCAATGAAGGACTTAAAATCTTCATTTCCTTACGCTCAGATTTGGAGATAGGCAGAATTTGAGACACAAGCATTCCTCATGCCTTTAGGTTGTAATTTTCCATGCTGCCACCAGAGGTCAATTCTATATCATGTCGAAAAAGATTCTGCAGGTTAACTTTGCCTTTGTCTCCCCAGCTCCCTAGCCCTTTGTAAAACACAGCAAGGCAGGTATGGACCATTCCCCAACCTCTACAAGATGTGCTCTGACTAATGAAATGTGGGAGATGGTGACCCAGGTCGCTTCTAGATGGAGCCAGGAAGGGCTGGTGGGAGACCCTCCATGCTGTCTTTCCTTGAAACAGTGAACTTAGTGCTAAAATGGCTGTGACCTAGGATAGTGGAATGTCAGCTCCACGGCCTGATGAACTAAGATGAACAGAGCCCTCAGGCAGACCTGCTGCAGACATGCGTATGAGAGAGAAATCAACCCTTGTTATTCCAAGCCACGGAGATTTGAGGGTTGCTTCTTATTGCAGCATAACTTAGTTTGTTACTAATGCCAGTATGAATGAGGCAAAGTGGCAGTGATAGAATCTTAGACTGGGAGTCTGGATTATAGGTGTTACTTGGGAAACCATGGGCTAAGTTTCTCTGGGAGTTAGTTTTCTCATCAGTAGACAAAGGAAATTGAGCTAGATTTTCTCTCCATCATCTTATGATTGTAATAGTCCTCTCTCTCTCTCTTTCTCTCTCCATCAATCTATCTTTATTCTAGAGACTAAAGTGAATTACTTAGTAAACCATGATATTTTTGTTATAGTCTGAATGTTTGGGTGCCTCTAGAATTCATATGCTGAAGACCTAACACCCAAGGTAATGGCATTAGGAGGTGATCTCCATTCATCATGGAAGATGGAGCCTACATGAATGGGATTAGTGTTCTTATAAAGACCCCACAGTGGTTACTAGTTCTTTCCTCCCTGTGAAGATACAGCAAGAAGTTAGCAGCCTGAAACCCAGAAGAGGGCCCTCACCCATGCATCCTTGCACTTTGATTTTGAATTTCCAGCCTCTAGAACGGACAGAAATAAATTTCAGTTGCTTATAAGACACTAAATTTATGGTATTTTGTTATAACAGCTCAAATAAAAAAGACTAAGACAATTTTCCCAAAACTCAACTCTTACATTTCACTTACCCTTCTATGTGAAAGTTAGCTTAAACCTCATCACAGACTTTTCCTCAGATGACATTACTTCTGAGATGAAGAAGAAAAACATTTCGCTCTGTAAAAGCCTTTTGTGTTTTTGCAGGTCCTTGCTTCCTTTTTGTTTTGTACGCTGAGATTGAATAACGAACTCTTGAATTTGCATTAAACAGCTGGAAAAGGTATCTAAGCAAACATATTCCCATCAAAATAGTTTCGCTCCTCTTTTTACATCAATTTACTGAATCAAAAAGAAACTTCCTCTTACTGGAAACCCAATTCCTGACAGATGGAGAAAAAAGGGTAAAAATCTGTATAAAATATCACAACCAAGTGACATGGCAACCTTGTGGTGAGAAGCTCCATCCAAAAGGGAGATGCACTCAAGAAAATGAGAATAAGATTTACAGGAGAAATTTACATTGTGAAAAGCAACGATCAGTGAAAAATCATGTTGTGTAATTCTGTAAGGAATCTGGCAAGGAAAACATGACTCTTATTCTGCAGAAAGGACAAAGGGCCACAGGCTAAGATTCTGGGGTGAGGAGGAATCCCTAGATGGAAGGGGAATTTTTCTGTTGGTTATCAGGTAATAGATCATATTTTGCTTTTGGAGCAACAGCTGGGAAGGTGGAAGTTTATTGGAAAGTTGGTCAATAAACTCCTGTGCCAGAAGTATCAATAAACTCTCTCTCAAGCAGTTACTCTCTTTCTTTACTTTGGTTAAGATTTAGCACCACTGTTTATAAAAGAAAACCTCAAATAACGGTGATTTAAACATATAAGTGTTTATTTTGTCATGTAAAGCAGGTCAAGATATAGGCATTTTGGGGCTGATATGGCAGCTTCACAATGTTGGCAGGGATTCCAGCCTCTTCTGTCTTTTTGCTTTCATATTCATAGTGCATAGCTCCCATTTTCAGGGTAACCTCATGGTCCAAAATAGCTGATGGAGCTCCTGCCATCACATCTGCATTCCAGAGAGCAGGAAAAATGAGCCATGAATGGGCAAAATGGGTTCACTACCTGAGTTAGTTTTCTTTAAGAAATATTTCCAGAAGTCCTACCATCACTGCCTCATTGACAGTAGTTACTTGGCAATACCTAAATGTAAGGGCTGGGAAATGCATTCTATTAGTTGGGAATGTTGCTACTACCTAATAAAATCAGGGTTCTATGACTAGATAAGGGGAAAAGGGATATTATGAGGCAACTAACAGCTTTTTCCACCTGTGAGATAGATGGTTCTTGAGACCAGTTATAGATTCAGAAATAGCAGAGCATACTCAATTTTCAGTTGAGAAATTGTTGTATTGGCCCTAAATTCTGAAATTTCTTATATAACTTAAATAAGGAACAGTTCTTAAATAATTGTTCATTATAGGCTGGTGTTTCCCAAAGTATGTTTTGACAACAACTAGTTACATTGGCTGTTTATAACTGTCAACAGTTGTTATATATACAATTTGTAAAAAAAAGTTTCAGAAACAAATAAATTTTAAATGGATTTCACCAAGACTTTAATATGCTAATGTGTATTGTGACTCTCTAGAAATAATGGTTCCCCAAATCATGTGACTACTGAGATTTTCACCCTGAATATTCCTTGGAATTACTGCTCCATGGATACACTTTCTGAAATATGCTTGTAGATTATAGTGCCCTGGGGAAGACTTCTCAATTTTCCTCTTCTAATGACAGGATTAGAAACTATGAGATTATAAGCTTCTGAGGACTGAGACTAGATCTTCAATTTCTTTTTACCCTACATATTGCTTAGAATATTGCTTGTATGCTGCAAGCAATCTCAATATATTTGCTAATTGGTGCTTAATTAATTGGGTGGCTATGATCATTTAATTGGGAACCCAGAAATAAAGAATTTTTGCTCTATGATAAGAAATGGATTGGATCTAATGTATTTTAAAATGTATGTTTTATTATTATTATTATTATTATTTAGGTATGGTGAAGCAAACAGATAAGGAGACAATTGCCATTGAGAAAATAGTTTATTAGTCACAAGTCTCAAGAGGAAGGCATGTCATGCCATTCAGGGCTATAAGGGGAAACACCACGGTTGGTCAGAAGGCAGATGGAAGTGGAAGAAAACACAGGCCAGAGCTGTATTGTGGTTTCAATAGGAAGGAACAGGCAAGGCAGAGTGAGCAGGCTTAGGATTGGCTATTTTGAATAATGTCAATGGGCTCTGGGGCACAGGGGCTCTCTCTGATGGTCCCATACCTGGTCTTGAGGTGATTAGGGCATGAGGATTAGGGATGGAGTGAGAGCCCCACATCCGAGGACTCTGGATTGGCTGACTTGTATCAAAAGGCATGCTCACAGGTAAGTTCTTTGCCATCTCTAAAGACTGACTAATGCTGGGAGAGACCATCTTTCCCTGTTGGTGAAGCGTCAGATGTCAGATCATCAGAAACACAGAAAATAAGAAAATATAGTGAATCCACCACATGATGGAGTAGGGCTTCCTGCCATCTGTTCCCTCTTCCTTTTCCATCTCAGACTGACCTATCCTGGGCGTTTGGGTCCCAGGACTCTTCCTCTTGCCAGTGATACATTCTCTACACTAGTTGCAGAATGTAAGAGGCACTTATTAACAAAAATTCTCACTCCTATCACATATCTGGATATAGAACATTCCTACATGAGCCAAACACTGTCAAACCAGCCTCACCTTCACAGATAGAACATCAGGTGGGAAGTCCTGGGGAAACATAAAGTCCTATGCCTGTTTCATTGTTAATAAGACTCCCCTGCTTTGTCTTTGGAGTCTTGTGGGAAGGGTGAGGGGGATGTTATCTTTTGTGAAGTAAAAGAGGGCAGTTGTGAACTCAACTGTGGGATGCTCTTGGGGGAAAGTGCATATGTGAGCCGAGGATCTGGAAGTGGATTTCTTCCTTGTCACCATAATCCACCTGTGTTTCTTGCTCCTCCTGGATCACTGTGAAACAGAATGTGACCTCTCAACTTCTCCCCTGTGCTCCAAACCAGAGGGGTGTTACAAACTCACATTATTTTAGGGGCCGGTAGGGGAAGACCAATTAGTGAGTCAGCTGGGTGGGGACAATAGGACAGAGAGGGATTTGTGTTTAACTGAAGAGAACATCCCCTGCCAGTATCATTCAGATTAAAAAATTTTAAAGCACAGTGTTGGTCAAATTAACTACATTCCTGCTAAACTGTCCAAGAAGCCTTGTGTTTGTGGCCTCCTAGTCCATCTCTATTATATTATTTTATTAGCAACCTTCCAAACACAACATTATTCTCATGTTACTGATGCAGAAATAGGAACTCTCTTCAGAGAGATGAAGGCAGAGTGGATTTTGGATCTGGGCAAACTTTCATTCTGTTTGCCATTCTTTGTCAAGTAACAGATATATGATCCAAGTCAGGTAATGTGACCTTTTGACTTCAGTTTTGTCTCCATAAAATGGTATGTGACCTCAAAACTGACATAAGGAAAAGGACAAATGAAGGGGAGGTAATCATGTTTGCCTTGCAAGGTTGTTGTAAAGATTAGAAATGATATTTAAGCAAAACACATAGTATAGTTCTTAGAACTTAGTAGATCCTGAAAAAAATAGTACCTGAAACTATTAAAATAAGATGTAAGTTATATTTTCAATACGGGAAAACATCTGGAGTTTGAGAGTATGCTGTGTTGACATAGTTTAAATCTTAATATTTGGGAACATCTGGAGAGTTTAACATTGTGTAGGCTGACCTTCAGAGAAGCTGAATGAATTCTTTGGGGTTAATCTTATAGTAGTAAGGAGAGCTCTGAACAACATGCAGCCTTGAGGACTTTGAGACGTGTTTTTATTCCAGCATAACTATGGAAGTATCCTTACCTTCTTTTGCTCTGGCTGTGGAGTGGATTGGTCTGTACCTGGGATCACTCTTACATGCATGCACACATCAACAGACACACACAGAGATGAGAATGTGTCTTTTATTGAGGTTGTCTAGAAGCTCCTAAAACCTTCAAATGCAGGTGGTTTCAACATTGGGGAAATGAAAGAAACCAAAGCAGTCTTGCTTCCTCCATTGACCGATCAGATCAATCATAGGTCAACTTTCTGGTTCAATGGACATCACCCAGGAAGCCAAGACACAGTAAGCTGCCTGTTCTGGGCTCATTACATATGCTTGTTAGAGCCCAGCCTATTATTCTGGAAGAGGGACTGTGGATGGGCCTTCTGGCTTTTTGGTTCTGAGTCTGTGGCTCTAGCAAGGATTTTTTATCCAGAGGCGCTAAAACACTGAGGACAGAAATAAATGCATAAGCACAAAAACTTCCCCAGGCTGGTCCAGATGCCTGTGTTCAGAGCCTGCACCCACCCAGCTCCCAGGTTGGAACACAGCCGAGTGAAGCACTTCCCACAACAAATCCTCACAATATGAACTGCATGGAAATTTGCCATTCCTATCAGAAAAATTAGAGATCCCAGTGTTGCAGGAAGTTTAGAAAAGGAAGCTTTAAACCCACATTCCTTTGGGAGATGCTGTCCTGGTGGGATTATTGATGCCATGGGATGGAGGTCTCTGAGGTGACCTTCTTGGGCATTTGCTTCAAAGTGTTTCATCAACAAAGGGAAACTCATCTTGGGAAATTAGTCTTCAATGTCTACTAAGGTCCTGCTAAGAGCCCTATCTGGCACCAGACACATTAACATACAAACTGCAGCAGTCTCTGCCCTCAGGGGACTAAGCCTGCATTTACATTCAGAGGTCAGATCAGCACAAGAAAAACAAGGCAGGCAGGGCATCCAAGGTGAGGGTAGGGTACAAGATACATCCTCCATCACTGTCCTTGATTTTCCTTTAGTCTTTGTTTATTCATTGCTTTTGCAAATCTAGGCAATTGCTAAGGTCTGTTATTATTTTTTTTTATTAGGCTTAAAAGTTACTCTTGCTCTATTATTGAGCAGACACACATACACACACACTCACACACACACACACACACACACACACACATACACACACACACTTTTCCAAAATCATGATCAGTATAAAGGAAAAGCCAAAAGAAAACAAAATAAAACTTGATCCATTATTTTGATCCATTAGACCACATATAGATTTTGTTCGAATGAACAGTTTGCGACTACAGACTGATCAAGTAAAACATAATTACCAAACCTTTTCTGTGCTTTTGCAGACAATGGGAAAATTTGTCACTTCTACTGTGAAATGAGTAAAAATATTTACTCACTTCATATCCAAGCTCATGATATTCTTCAGAGGATGTTTGAACTCCCTTAGAAACATGCCCTGGTTTAAATGCAACCTTTTATCACCATGTAACCCCTAATAATGTTCCCAAATAATAGTCCCTTGGTCTGGATGAAGCACTTCCTCTCATGATTTCCCTTGGTTTCCTTCACTCCTCTTCATGGGACTCTGACCACCCAAGTGTCTGGAATTCTGCCTCTGTGGCTTAGAGGAATGAACTCCGAACAATTTTGAGGTCTCTGTTGTTTTTACAAATGGCACAGTTGGTACTGAGAAGAGAACCAAATTATATCATTTCTTTCTTTTTTAAGGCAAGTCTCGTTCACTTCAGACCACTGAAAGGTATTCTTTAAAAGAGGGTTATTTATTTGGCAGTATCTACTATATCTTGGTTTATTTATTTTTAAGTGTTGTATAAATGGCTTATATAGGCTGATTTCCCCTACCTAGAAGGTTTAGGCTTTCTTTAGGTCATAAGGTAGTTCTGGGACTTGATCTTGATACCACGGTTTCTAAAACAAACCGGACACAATCTATTTGAGGTGTCTTTGGGGAGTAGGGTCCACACTATGTAATAAAAGCAGCTGCAGGAAATAAATCTCAGCCCTTATAGCTTGCATATGCTAGGGTTGTTGAAGGTGGAAAGAGAGTTGGTTTCTCTGAAAGCAAGGCATCTGAAAAGTTGGAGAGCTCTTTTCTCAATTATTTATGATAATTGCAATTTCACTGCAAAAGAATGTTGAAGGTTCTTATGCCTACTTATTTTACAGCTTTCAAAATAGTACAGCATATTTCTGTATGCACATAGACAATGTTAGCACAGGAGCGTTTTGGAAATTGGGGGCCACAGGTAGCAGGTATGGAGCCTCAGGAGGTGAGCAGTGCTGAGGAGAGATCCCATGGGAATATCAGACTTGTCCACAGAGGCAGTCTGGGGCTCCTAGCCTCTGGAGAAACAAGAGCCTTACTTGAGGAGATGACGATATCTAATGGGGTCTCTGATGCCTGCTCATCTCAAGCTTCCTAAGTAGTTTTGTTTTTATTTGTAAAAAAGGCATGATCAGATCACAGGGTAAGCAGTAAGAAAAATAAAGCTAGAAAATACTGGTAATATGGGAGAAATATCTGGGTCTGATACTGAATAAAACTTTAAAAATAACACAATGAGATGATAGAGATGACAGCACACTTTTTACTGATGTGGATGTATTAAGGACCAACTGATCATGTCTTTGGAAATTTTACTGACCAAGATAAAATTCTAATACAAGAGGATTAACTCCAGTCCTTTGACTACCTGTGGAATGCCACTCCGTTATTTATTTTAAATAATAGTTTTAAATTGGGATATATTTATTGAAAATATTTGCAGAAAACAAACAAAAAATCATCCACAATCACCATCCAGGTATAGCTACTGTTAATGTTTTGGTATTTTTCCTTCTAGTCTTCTCTCTTTCTCTCTCTTTTGTTTATACACATGTAATACAAAGTTGAGATTTTACTGCATATATATATATATATATTTATAATTTTTAACCTTCTTGTTTTCATTCAATGTCAAATCAAGAGCATCCTTTCTCTATAGTCAGTATATTAGTTTATGTAATTTGAATTTGGGAAACATTAGATAATATGTTTTAATTTTTAATTTTAGAGAGAGAGAGGGAATGCATGGGAGGGGCAGACGGAGAGAGAGAGCATGGATCCCAGTGATGGGCTTGATCTCAAGACCCTGGGATCATCACCTGAGCCAAAATGAAGGGTTGAATGCTCAACTGACTGAGCCACGCAGGCACCCCAGGATGCTATTTTTTTATTTTGTTTTATTTTATTTTATTTTATTTTATTTTATTTTATTTTATTTTACGTTAAGTTTTTTGAACATTAATTTATCATTGAGACACAGAGAGACACAGAGAATGAGCATGGGAGGGGCAGAAAGAGGGGGAGACACAGAATCCGAAGCAGGCTCCAGGCTCCAAGCTGTCAGCACAGAGCCCGCCAGGGTCGGGGGGTGGGGTGCTGGAACTCACAAACCGCAAGATCATGACCTGAGCCAAAGTTGGACACTCAACCGACTGAGCCACCAAGACGCCCCAACCAGGGATGCTATTTTTTAAAGTTTATTTATTTATTTTAAGAGAGAGAGAGAGAGAGAGAGAGCACAGGAGTGGGGTTGAGGCAGAGAGAGAGGAAGAGACAAAACCCCAAGCAGGCTCTGCACTGTTAGTGCAGAGCCTGATGTGGGACTCGAGCTCATGAATGGGGAAATCATAATCTGAGCCAAAATCAAGGGTGGATGCTTAACTGAGAGCCACCCAGGTGCCCCCCCCCCCCCAAGATATTCTTCTTAAATTTTTTAAAACATTTATTCATTTTTGGGAGACAGAGAGAGACAGAGCACAAGCAGGGCAAGGGCAGAGAGAGAAAGACACACACACACACACACACACACACAGAATCCGAAGCAGGCTCCAGGTTCCAAGCTATCAGTACAGAGCCCTATGCAGGGCCTGAACCCACACCCGTGAGATCATGACCTGAGCAGAAGTCAGACGTTCAGCTGACTGAGCCACCCAGTCACCACCCTCCCATGCTATTTTTAATGTAACAATCCTTGTGCCAGAAAATGGAACTTTGATTTCACACATATTTCATTGTTCAAGGATTCTCAAGATATTGCAATGGACCATTTCCAACTTGCCTAAAATGAAAGACCATTATGGAGCGACTTTTTTCCTGATTCAGGCTGATTTTGAGGCAAAGGGCTCACATCAGGACTGGAGGAGGGTCTCTAACCCGGTGTCAAGGGCTAGGATAATGTACAGGACTTCACAGTTCTATGTGGTGGCTTCAGGAATGGTATACACTCAGGGGTGGTGTGGCCCAGTAGGTCATGCCCCTCCTCTCCTTGCTTTGGTGCTCTTGGGGTCCATTCTTTTCAATTGTGAGATGAAGGGCAAGGTTAGCTAAGAAGTCTAGTGCTCAGCACAGGGATGGGTAATCAATATTTACTGCTGTTATTATTACTATTACAAGGGCCTCAAGGTGTCTTCACATACAAACACCCATCCTTTGATCTGCTTGGAAACTAAGGTCTCACTTGAGAATAATTATTCAAAAGACTTCATCAAAATAACAGCAAAGAGAACCTAGCAGCTCATGAAGAGGATAATGGAACATGACTGAGTGGCTTTTTTTCCAGGAAAGCAAGGGAAATGATTAATAATATGGAACATATTCATAAAACACAAAAAAGACATAATTTACTCTTCTTAGAGATCCTACAAAGGCATTTATAAAATGCATCCATTCTGTTTTTACCTTTGTATAATGAAGAATTTCAAACAAATACACAAAAGTAAACAGAATAGTATAATAAACACCCATGTCTCCACTACACAGTTTCACCTGCAACCACTCTTTTCTTCCTTTCAAGCTTTATCGAGGTGTAATTGACAAGTAAAAATTGTGTATCATTAAGGTGTACCAACTATGGCCACTCTTGTTACATCTGTACCTCCATCTACTTCCCTTTCTTTTATACTGTTTTGAACCAAACCGCAGACATCGTATCATTTTATCCATTAACATTTTAGTACATATCGCTTAAAGAGGAGGATTGAAAAACAACCTTAAGGCCATTATCGCATCAAAAAAAATTAACAATTCTTTCTTAATGTCATCAAATATCCAGTAAAATTCAAATTTCTCATTGTCTCATGATGTTATAATTTTTTTGGCAGCTTGTTTGTTTGAATCAGGATCCAAATAAATTCCACACATTGAAGTTGATTGATGCCTTTTGTCTTTTTAACCTACATTTGTCTCCCTCATGCCTTCTCTCTTTTCTACCCTTTTAGAATTTATTTGTCAAAGAACCTGAGTTGTGTGTCCCGTAGTGTTTCTTATAGTCTAGAATTTGCTGACTGCTTCCCTGTGTTATGATGTAGATAGTTCCTCTGTTCTCTGTGCTTCCATAAGTTAGTAATTGGATCTAGTGGTTCGATCAGATCCAGCTTTGACATTTTTGGGGGACAAAATTACTTCACAGGTGGTATGTGTGTTTTCATGAGGAGATACATTATACCTATGTGATTCTTTGAGATGTTAGCAGCCATGTTTTTTCTCAATGCTTAGCTAGCTGGCTAGATACTTCAAGAGTGTCTGGGTGGCTCAGTCAGTTAAGTGTCTGACTCTTGATTTTGGCTCAGGTCATGATCTCACAGTTTGTGAAACTGAACCCCACAGCCAGGCTCTGTTCTGACAGCGTGGAGCCTGCTTGAGATTCTTCTCTCTCTCCCTCTCTCTGTTTCTCCCTCTCAAAATAAATAAACATAAAAAAAAACCCATATTTCAATCCCAACAACGGTGTCAGGCTTAAAACACAGAAACACTTGAAGCATTTGTCTCAAAGAGAGGAAGAAGACAAGAATATACACTTTCACAAATATTATGTAACACTGTTCTAGAGATCAGTTCATAAATTACAGTAGAAAGAAATATGATATATAAAAATTAAAAAGAAGATAAACTAATTGTTAATTGTAGGTTATGTGATAGTTATTTTTTTTCCAGCAGATTTTCTTGGGTTTTCCAGGGAATTACAGATAGTTAAATATTTTAGTAAAGTGACTAGATTCAAAGTTTATATTCTATAGTCAATGGCTTTAATATAGACAAATGAAAACTAGTTAGTCTAAGACTTAATAATAAATATTCCACATACAAAAGCAACAACTACAAAAAGAACACACCTAAGAATAACCTTAATTAGAAATGTGCAAAATAATTATATAAAAACTCATCAATATGCTACTAAAGGAATCCAAATAGGACTTAGCTAAAACAAAAAACAAAGAAATCCATAAAACACATAAAGCAACAGGAAAAAAACACACAAAAAAAAACAAAAAACAAACAACCCCCAAACCCAAACAAGCAAATAATCCCCTTCAAGCCAAAAAAACCCCCTCACATATTATGTTCTTGTGTAAGATTCAGTATCATTAAGAGGTCAATTCTTCATAGATTAAAGATTTCAATATATTAGATTTTTGGAACTAGACAGTGTATGCTAAAGCTCATATGGAAAGGCAAATAAGCAAGGATAGGCAGGAAAGTTCTGGAAAAAAGGGATAATGGGGGCAGGGGACTATCTGTGCCAGATATTAAACACATTATAAAATTACAGTAACGAAAACTATGGGTTTCTGAAGTATTATCAGAGACAGATCAATAGAGCAGGATAAAAGGTTCAGAAACATTCAAATATGTATAATAATTTAGCATATATACTAAAAGTGGCATTTCAAATTAGTGAAGAAAATGTGGTTTCTGGAAAAATGAAGCTAGCATTATGTTACATATTAATTACACATTACATAAAAATAAATTTTAGATCAAAGATTTAATCGTGAATAACAGAACTATTAAACTATTTTGTAATGTTAAAATATGGGGGAATTATAAAAATAATATGAAGTGAGGAAAGCCTTTTTAATTATGAAAAAACTCAGAAAAAGTAAAAGAAAAATCAGTATGCAAGAGAAGAAAACACTTCTGCACAGTGGAAAACAAACAAACAAAACAACACTACCCTCTAAATACCTAAAAGTAAAAGGAAGAAGACATGTAGGGGGAAAATGCTTGAACTTGCACTATACAGAGATCTAAAGCTCTTGATATATAGAGAAAGGTTTTATAAACTAGTAAGAAAAAAGCCTGGTGCAACCTCAGGCAAAGAAAGGAAAGTGATAAAGACAAGGAAAAACAAATGGCTCTGAAACCTCTGAAGAATGCCTAATCTTATTTATAATATAAGAAATACAACACAAAACTACAATGAGATTTTTTTCATTTTCAGATTAGCAAAGATTAAACAAGTGATAAAATATTGTTAAGCATGAGGGAAGAGAAGTATATTCATACACTGTTGATGCAGTCTGAACTGGCATGTCATCCGTGGTGAGCATCCATATGAAAAAATGCACATGCCTTCTGACCCAAAAATCCCACGTTTAGGAATAAATCTATCAGATATAATTTCACAAGAATATGTAACATTACCTATAATAGCAGAAAGTTAAGAATACTTTAAACACCCATCAGTGGGAGACAGGTTAAATAAATCAAAATAAATGTATACAAGGGAGTAGTATCCAGCCATGAAAAAAACAAAAACAAAAACAAAAACAAGGCAACTCTAAATGTATTCATATAGAATAAGCCTCAAAACATAATGCTAAGAGAACTTGAGGAAGATGGTGTATTAGGTGGACCCTAAGCTCACATCATCCCATGGAAACAACTCCATAACACTCATGTCAGTGTATATAACCCAGAAAATGACCCAAAGCCTGACAAAACAAACTCTACAACTGAAGGTAGAGAAGAGACCACATCAAAGAGAGTAGAAAGTGTAGAGACACAGTGAGGAACTGAAAGGGCCCTGGTTGCCTGTGGCTGGGAGAGAGCTGGGGGTAGGGATAAAGAAGGGTGAGAAACAGACTATCACATTGGGGATCCCACATGGGGGAAGACGATGAATCCCAACAATATTTGGTTTTGAAAGTGAGAGGGGCTGAATTTCATGAGTTCTTACAACCAGTGGGACCTAAGGACTGGAATTTAAAAAAAATCAGTGGGCTTGGCTCTGGGAGAGCCAGGAGGATATTAGAAAGCTGAGTCCTCACTCTTAAAGAGATAGCACAACAAACGACCTGTGGAGATATAGCATAGAAGCAGCAGCTTGGAAAACCCCTAGGCATGAAGGAGGGAGAGTTATGTTTTTATGTTTTTATTTTATTTATTTATTTATTTTGAGAGAGAGAGAGAGAGAGAGAGAGAGAATCCAAAGCAGGCTCTGCACTGTCATTGTGGAGCCTGATGTGGGGCTCAAACCAATGAACTGTGAGATCACGACCTAAGCCAAAATCAAGAGTTGGGTGCTGAGCCAACTGAGCCACCCAGGTGCCCTACGAGGGAGAGTTATTTATGCATCTCAGAGGGAGACTCTTCCAGGAACCAAGTAGCTGGCAGGTGACATTTCCCTCCTCTATCTCTCAGAATAAACACACAGCCACCTGCAGATATCAGCACAACATTGACACTCTGACACTTGCTACCTAACTTGTTTACACCAAGCCCTGCCCCCTGAACTTTGGTGGGTCCATCCTTCCCAGTCATTTGCTTCAGTCCTGGTACTGTAAGTTACCTTTACCAGATGACCAGCATAAACTTTGCCAACACCACAACTCATGGGGTGAGTCATAGTGGTGAGGACACACCCACCCCCGTGGGAGGGTATGTGCACAGCTTGTTAATACTGCATCCTTACCTATGTGTGCTTTGCAGAGCAGCCCCAGCTGGCCCAGTCTCTGCAGTGGCTGTGTGTCCCCTGTGCAAGACGAACACCACCTTGTTAAAATTGTGTGCCCTGTCCACTACTTTCAAGAGCAGGAGACATCACTGACTTTCCTAACACAGATAAAGAGACACAAAGTTAGACAAAATGAAGAGACGAAGAATATGTCCCCAAATGAAAGAATAGGACAAAACCACAGCAAGAGACCTAAGTGAAATGGATTAAGTAATATGCCTGATAGAGAATTTAAAGTAATGATCATAAAGATACTCACTGGATTTGAGAAGAGAATGAGACCTTTAACAAAGAGATAAAAAAGAACCAATCAAAGATGAAGAACTCAATAAGTGAAATTAAAACACACGAGATGGAATACATAGCATGCTAGAGGAAGCAGAGGAACAAAATAACGACTTGGAAGACAGAGTAATGGAAAGTAATCAGGCTGAACAGGTGAGAGAAAAAATTCTGTAAAATGAGGAAAGACTTAGGGAACTCAGTAACTCCATCAAGCATAATAACATTCACATTATAGGGATCCCAGAAGAAGAGAGAGAAAAGGGGGTGAAGAAATAATAACTGAGAACTTCCTGGATCTGTGAAAGAAACACAAATCCAGAACAAAAAGTACAGACATCCCCCAACAAAATCGACCAAGGAGGTCCACACCAAGACACATAGTAATTAAAACCATAAGAAGTAGAAAAAACAAAGAATTTTAAAAGTAGCAAGAGAAAAGAAGACAGTTATATATAAGGGAAACCCCTTAAGGCTATCAGCAGAGTTTTTGGCAGAAATTTTGCAGGCCTGAAAGGAATGACATGATATATTCCAAGTGCTGAAAGGAAAAAAAATCTGCAGCCAAGAATACTCTATCCAACAAGGCAATCATTCAGAATAAGAGGGATAAGGAGTTTCTCAGACAAACAAAAACTAAAGGAGTTCATGGCCACTAAACTACCCATACAAGAAATTTTAAAGTGAACTCTGAGTAGAAAGGAAAGGCCATAAGTAGGGTATCAAATGTAGGAAACAAAAAAGTAGTAAAAATCAGTATGTTTGTAAAAATCAGTCAAGGAATCCACAAAATAAAAAAGTGTAAAATATGACACCATATACCTAAAACATGGGAGAAGAGTAAAGAATGGGTTCAAGCTTAAGTGACCATCAACTTACTATAGATTGTTATATGCAGAAGATGTTGTATACAAACCTAATGGTAAACACAAATTAAAAACCGGTAACAGATAGGCAAAGAATAGAAAGAAAGTAATCCAAGTATATCACTAAAGAAAGCCAGTGAACCATGAAAAGAAGAAAAGAAGAAAGAAACTGAGAATAACCACAAAACAACCACAAAACAAGTAAAAAAATGACAATAAATATATATCTATAAATAATTACTTTGAATGTAAATAGACTAAATGCTCCAATAAAAGATAGGGTGACAGAGTGGATAAAAAACAAGAACCATTTATGCTGCCTACAAGTGACTCATTTCATACCTAAAGACACCTGCAGATTGAAAGTGAGAGTCTGGGAAAACATTTTTCATGCAAATGGATGTAAAACAAAAGCTCGTGTAGCAATACTTATATCAGACAAAATAGACTTTAAAACAAAGACTATAATAAGAAACAAGGAAGGACATTATATAATAATAAAGGGGACAATCCAACAAGAAGAAATAACAACTGTAAATATGCATCCAATATGGAACCACCCAAACACATAAAACAGTTAATTACAAATATAAAGGAACTATTTTCAGCCATTCTTACAGGTGTCTAAAAATAGTTCCTTTGTATTTGTTATTAACTGTTTTATGTGTTTGGGTGGTTCCATGGAGGTTCCTCAAAAAATTTAAAAATAGAGCTACCTTATGACCCAACAATTGCACTACTAGGTATTTATCCAAAGGATACAAAAATGCAGATTCAAAGGGGGCACAGGCACCTTAATATTTATGGCAGTGCTATCAACAATAGCAAAATTATGGAAAGAGCCTGAATATCCATCCACTGATAAATGGATAAAGAAGAGGTGGTATATGTATATACAATGGAATGTTACTCAGTAATCAAAAAGAATAAAATCTTGCCATTTGCCACAACATGGATGGAGCTAGAGTGTTTATGCAAAGTGAAATGAGTCAGTCAGAGAAAGACACATTTCATATGATTTCACTCATATGTGGAATTCAAAAAACAAAACAGATGAGCACAGGGGAAAGGAAGGAAAAATAAGATAAAAACAGAGAGGGAAGCAAACCATAAGAGACTTTAAAAGACAGAGAGCAAACTGAAGGTTGCTAGAGGGGAGGTGGGTGAGAGAATAGGCTAAATGGGTGATGGGCACTAAGTAGGGCACTTGTTGGGATGAGCAATGGGTGTTATACATAAGTGATGAATCACTGGGTTCTACTCCTGAAACCAATACTACACTGTATATTAACTAACTTGAATTTAAAGAAATACATTAAAAAATAGGAAGTGGGGGAAAAATCTAACTAAATTCATCCCTTTTTCCTGATTCTCTGTCTAAAATGAATATATATATATATATATACATATATATATATATACATATATATATATATATATATACACACACACACACTAATTGATAGCAATATAATAATAGTAGGAGAATTTAACACCCTTCCATCAGTGGACAGATAATCCAAACAGAAAAATCAACAAGGAAACAGTGGCTTTGAATGACATGTTAGACCAGATGGATTTAACAGACACATTTGGAACAGTTTATCCTAAAACAGGAGAATACACAATCTTTTCAAGTGCACAAGAAACAGTCCCCAGGATAGATCACATATTAAGTCACAAAACAAGTCTTAACAAATAATAACAGATCAAAGTCATACCATACATCTCTTCTGACAATAACACCATACTGTTATAAAACTAGAAATCAACTAAAAGAAAAAGGTTCGAAAGAACACAAATATATGGAGGTTAAACAACATGCTCCTAAATATGTTACTAAACAATGAATAGGTCAACCAAGAAATCAAAGAAGAAACCAAAAATCACATAGAGACAAATAAAAATGAAAATAAAGTGGCCCATAATCTTTGTCATGCAGCAAAAGAAGTCCTAAGAGGGAAATTTAGAATACTACAAGCCTACCTCAAGAAGCAAGAAAAATCTCAAATAAACAACCTAAACTTACACCTAAAGGAGCTAGAAAAAGAAAAACAATGTCCAAAATTGTTTGGAAAGAATAAAATAATAAAGATTAGAGTAGAAATAAATGATATAGAAACTAAACCAACCAACTAACAAACAAAACCCCCAACCGAACAGATCAATGAAACCAGGAGCTGGTTTTTTGAAAAGATCAATAAAATTAATAAACTTCTGGCCAGATGAGAGATAGATGATAGATAGATAGATAGATGATAGATAGATAGATAGAATTCAAATAAATAAAATCAGAAATGAAAGAGGAGAAATAACAATTGACACCACAGAAATACAAAGGATTGTAAGAGAATCCTATGAAAAATACATGTCAACAAATTTGATAACCTGGATGAAATGAATAAAGTCCTAGCAAATAACCTACAAAAACTGAATCAGGAATAAATAGAAAATTTGAACAGACATATTACCATCAATTAAATTGAAATAGTAATAAAAAAGTTCTCAATGAGCAAAAGTCCAGGACCAGACAGCTTCACAGGTGAGTTCTGCCAAACATTTAAAGAACAGTTAGTACCTATTCTTCTCAAATTATTCCAAAGAACAGAAGAGGAAAGAAAACTTCTTAATTCATTCTATGGGGCAAGCATTACCCTGATACCAAAACCAAATAAGGACATCACTAAAAAAGAGAAGTACAGGCCAATATCTGTGATGAACATAGATGCAAAAATCCTCAACAAAATACTAGCAAATAGAATTCAACAATACATTTTAAAACATCATTCACCATGATCAAGTGGGATTTATTTTCAGAATGAAAGGGTGGTTCAATATTCACAAATCAATCAATGTGATATATCACATCAATAAGACAAAGGATAAGAATCAGGAACAAGACAAGGATATCCACTCTCACCACATTTATTCAATACAGTACTGGAAGTCCTAGCCACAGCAATCAGATAAGAAAAAGAAATAAAAGGCATCTAAGTTGGTAAGGAAGAAGAAGTAAAACATCCACTATTTGCAGATGACATGACACTATACACAGAAAACCCCAAGGACTCCACCAAAAAACTACTCAAAATGATAAATGAATTCAGTAAAATCTTAGGATACAAAATCAATGTAGAAAAATCTGTTGCATTTCTATATGCTAATAATGAAGCAGCAGAAAAAGAAGTTAAGAATCCCATTTACAATTGCATCAAAAACAATAAAGTACTTAGGAATAAATTTAACCAAAGAAATGAAAGATCTGTAACCTGAAAAGTATAAAACCCTGATGAAAGAAATTGAAGACAACAGAAAGAAATGGAAAGACATTCCATGCTCATGGATTAGAAGAATGAATATTGTTAAAATGTCTATACTACTTAAAGCAATCTACACATTTAATGCAATCCTTATCAAAATGCCAACAGGAGTTTTCACAGAACTGGAACAAACAATCCTAAAATTTGTATGGAACCACAAAAGACCCCAGATAGCCAAAGCAATCTTGAAGAAGAAAAGCAAAACTGGAAGCATCATAATTCCAGACTTCAAGTTATATTACAAGGCTACACTAATCAAAATGGTAGTGGAACAAAAATAAACACATAAATCAATGAAACAGAATAAAAAACTCAGAGATAAACTCACAATTATGCTGTCAGTTAATCTTTGACAAAGGAAGAAAGAATATGCAATAGGAAAAGATAGATTCCTCAACAAATGGTGTTGGGAAACTGGACAGCAGCATGCAAAAGAGTAAAATTGGACCATTTTCTTACACCTTATGCAAAAATAAACTCAAAATGGATTAAGGACCTAAATGGGAGATGTAAAACCATAAAGAATACTCGAAGACAGCACAGGCATTAATTTCTCTGACATTGGCTATAGCAACTTCTTTCTAGATAGGTCTCCTGAGGCAAGGGAAACAAAAGCAAAAATAATCTATTAGGATTACATGAAAATAAAAAGCTTCTGCACAGCAAAGGAAACAACAAAACTAAAAGACAAGGTACTGCATGGGAGAAGATATGCAAGATATCAGATATGCAAATGACATATCTGATAAAGGGATAGTATCCAACATATATAAAGGACTTACACAACTCAACATCAACCCTCCCATAAATAATCCAGTTAACACATGGACAAAAAAAAAAAAACCAAAACACATGGACAGAAGTAGGGAATCCAAATGGCTCAGTTTGTTGAGCATCTGACTCTTGGTTTCAGTTTGGGTTATGATCCCAGGGTCATGGGATTGAGACCCTTGTTAGGCTTAAGCCTCTGCTTAAGAATTTCTTTCTCTCCCTCTGCCCCTGTCCCCAATTCTCTCTCTCTCTCTAAGATAATTTAAAAAAAGATAGAAGACATGAAGAGAATTTCTCCAAAGAAGACATACACATGCCAACAGACACATGAAAAGATGCTCAACATAACTCATCATCAGGGAAATGCAAATCAAAACTATAATGAGATAGCACCTTACCACTGTCAGAATGGCTAAAATAAAAAAACACAAGAAACAACAAGTGTTGGTGAGGTTGTGGAGACAAAAGAACCCTCATACAGTGTTGGGAATCTGGTGTGGCCACCCTAGAAGACAATAGAGTTTCCTCAACGAATTAGAAATATAATTACCCTAAATAAAGATAGCCCTGGGTATTTGTCCAAAAAATTCAAAACACCAGTTCAAAGGAATACATGCACTCCTATGTTTATTGCAGCATTATTTATAATAATCAACTTACAGAAGCAGTCCAAGTATCCATCAAAGATGAATGGATAAAGATCTGGCATATATATATATATATATATATGCCAGATCTTCTTTGTATATATGTGTATACATATATATATATATATATATATATATATATAATGGAATGTTATTCAACCATACAAGATAATGAAATATTGTCACTTGCAATGACATGGATGGAGCTAGAGAGTATAATGCTAAGTTAAACTAGTCAAAGAAAGACAAATACCATATGATTTCACTAATATGTGGAATTCAAGAAATGAAACAAATGAACAAAAGTAAAAAAAAAAAGAGAGAGAGATAAAGAACCAAAAAAATACACATTTAACTATAGAGAACAAACTGATGGTTACCAGAAAAGAGATGGATGGAAGGATGGGTGAAATAGGTGATGGGGATTAAAACCACACTTATCATGAAGAGCACTGAGTAATGTACAGATTTATTGAATCACTATAGTGTACACTTGAAACTAATATAACGCTGAATGTTAACTATACTGGAATTAAAATTAAAACTTAATAAAAGAGAAAAAAGATTACCATGAAAAAAACATATGCTAAGTGAAAAGAGCAAGTAATACTGTGCTATCATATGTGAAAAAGAAAAACTATATACATGTCTATATTATATATGTGCAAAATATCTTGAAAATTTGTGGAGGGTTTGCTAAACATAGAGTAGGCTGTCATACTAACTGGGTACAGCAGAAGCAAAGCACAGGGTACAGATAATGATGTGAATATTAGAAGGAGTAGTAAAAACAAACGACAACCCTGAAACCAAATAAAAATTAATGCCCCCCACAATACCCACATAGAAAGTCTGGACTAGGATCCTCACAGAAGTTTGTTTTAATAAAGGCCCAGTCCTTTCCTGCTTACCCAAGGAGGGTTAGGATTAGGTTTGTTCTACCTAAAGCCATTCATTCATTTAACATTTTTACCATGTGAGACATGCTGTGAATAAGAGAAGTAAGAGATGCTGTTGTTTTTCAGGCCTGGACAATCTAGTCGGGAGACAGATAAACTTCAAGGAGTTCAGGAATGAGATTATCTCAGGAGCCACATCTCATGGTTTATAAAGGGAAGTAACTTTCCAGGATGGTGGGAAAGCTTTTGGGCAGAGAGCTGTTTAATATCAGAATAAGAGTATTGAATGTCTGAATCAAGATAAGGCCCTGATCCTTGCAACTGGAAATCTCCTTAGATGCCCAACATCTAGGAAATATGACAAATACCCAGATATCTTGCCCTCAGTTTCTCCCCAAGTTTCTCTTTCTTGTCATCCCAAACTGTCCCTTAACTTCTTCATAAGACATGCCTCTGATGGCCTGAGGAAGAGCCTATGGTCAAGCACCAATGTCTTCACCAGCTCAAGATAGAACTTCCCTGCACAAGTGTCTGGTGGCTCTGGATGGACTAAATTCTTAACCTCGAGTTAATGGATGCTACAGAAACTCTGAGACCTCTGATATGGTAGGTATGTATCATGAATTTGTGAGGCTGTAATCTGTGTTTCTGTCAGATTCCCAAAGTGGCCTGGATTTAAAAAAGCATCGCTCCTGGCTGCCAATTTGGCTTAATGTTGGAAGCTTCAGCCCATGGTCCTGAGGAGAAAGACTTTCCAAAGAAGACATACAAATTGTCAATGACGAAGACATGCAAATCCTCAACAGGCACAGGAAAAGGTGCTCAGAACCACTGATCATCAGGGAAATACAAATAAAAACCACAAAGAGCTATAACCTCACACCTCTAAGAATAGCTATTATCAGAAGAGATCGGGCGTGTTCAGGGTGGTATGTCTGTAGACAAGAATAGCTATTACCAAAAAGACAAGAGAGAACAAATGTTGATGAGGATGTGGAGAAAAGGGAGACCTCGGCCACTGTTGGAAGGAATGTAAACTGCTGCAGCCACCATGGAAAACAGTATGGAGATTCCTCAAAAAATTAAAAATAGAACTACCGTATGATTTAGCAATCCCACTTCTAGGTATATATCCAAAGGAAATGAATACAGGATCCTGAAACTGTATCTGCACTCCCATGTTCATTGAAGCATTATTTACAACAGCCAAGATATGGAAATAACCTAAGTGCCTGCCAATGGATGAATGGATAAGAATGTGGTATACATTAAGAATGAAATAGTATTCAACCATGAGAAAGAAGGAAATCCTGTCATTGACAACAACATGTTTGGACCTAAAGGCGTTATCACTAAGCGAAAGAAGTCATAGAGAAAGACAAATACTGTATGATCTCCTATCTGGAACTTGAAAAAGCTGACCTTGTAGAAACAGAGAGTAGAATGGTGGTTACTTAAGCATTGGGTTTCAGGGAAGTGAGCATATGTTAGTCAAAGAGTAAACCTCCACTTATCAGATGAACAGGTTCTGGGGATCTAATACACAGTATTGTGAATACAACTAAAAATACTGTATTATATACTTGAAAGTTGCTAAGGCAGTTGATTTTAAATGTTCTCACCACAGAAAAAAATGGTGTGATGGGATGAAGGCATTAGCTAATGCTATGGTGGCAATCACACTGCAATGTATAACTGTATCAAATCAACACATTGTGCATCTGAAACTTACACAATGTTATATGTCAATTGTATCTCAATAAAGTCTGGGGGAAAAAAAGACTTTGCATGCCTATCACTGCTACTGGAAAGGTACCAGAGAGTGTGTGTTGAAGTATTGTCTTTGAAGACAAACCACCTGTATAGAGCGAGCTTATGTTTGGGGTCATGGAGTTAGGAAATGTAACTAAACTGAGTGCACCTTCTCAGTCCCATAGAAGAGAACAGGCCTCAGGGAGGCAGCAGTGGTCAACACAAAAGCCAATCATTACCACAAAAGGGAGAGAATTGACCAGTAACTATCCCTCTGCCTGGATTTTTTTTCTTTGCACTCCCATCTCCTAGCTCAATCTCCCATTCTCTTCTAGTTGGCAAGATCTAGGTGTGTGATTTGTACATGAAAGGCAACATATACAGGCTATTCTGATGCTCCCCACTCTCTTTCTCCCTTTGGGTCTCATTTGCATCTTTTCCTTTGAATGGAATCTAAAGAAGGTAGAATGAATGTATAGCCTTAAGCTATTTTAAAAATGCTCAGAGTTTGGGGTTGTGGTGTGGAGGGGTGGGGTGGATGATGACTTCACTAGTCATAAAAGAAATGTAAATTAAAATAACCTTTGAGTTTATCAACTTTTAGCTTCTAAGTCAGAAAAAACTAATTTAATTCCTGGCAAAGTTGCAATTAAAAAAGTTATACTTCCTCTAAAGTGACATTGTAAATTGTTAAAAGATTTTCAGAATACAAGTTGGAATACCCTGAGTCCTGGAAATGATTATACCAATGGGTACACTAATGTTTCACTCATAGAAATTCATCCCAAGGAAATCAATGGACGAAATAACTGGTCTACACCATTGTGCATCTACATGTCCAGGAATAGGGGGATGACAGACTAAGTCCCAGTGTTTGCTGAATGGAATAGTGTTCAAGCAGTAGAAATTATAGTTGTGTAGACTGTATCACAAATGAAAGTGGCTTTAAATAATAAATTAAGTGAAAATAGTGGATGTCTGGTTGAAACTTGATAAAATACTCATTCATATGGTCAGGATTGAAAAGTATATAAATAGATGAAAATGGGGCTGACAAAGTTGTATTTTGGGTTATATATGATGCTAAAGTGTTTTAAAGTGAAAATGAAAGATTGAAAAAGTGTATTTTAGAAAATACAGTCCATGGTGTCTCTCAGAGAAGACAGAGGACTAATCCATCTACAAAAGGGATATCTCCAGCTTAGGATCACAGTGATGAGAACTGCAAAAAATTCTGGAAACTTTCAAGGATGCTTCTCCAAGTGGGTGTCTTGAGCAAGTGGCCCTCTTCTTACTGGAATCCCCAAATTAGAATGATCATCCAGACAGAAGACACAAATGGAGGAGAAATCATGTTCTCCAAAGCTGAAGAGAGATTTTTGGAGGATCTAGGAACAGATCTAGGAACTCTTTCACATGATTGGTTGGTCTGAACACTAGTTTTGCACCAGAGAGAGGCCTGGCCTTGTGGTCATAAATATGGGGGCTGTTGACAAACGGTTTCCCACCCTGGGACTTGGGTTCACAGTTCAAGAGTCACATGGGTCTGCCTGAGCAGCAGGGCTTGGCCTCTGAGCTGAGCACAGGCTTTGAGAAGAAGCTGGGCTGGCTGAGCCTTACGGGAAAGGAAATGCTCAGGTTTCACTGGAAGGAGGGTGTGTGAGGACGGGGCCAGGGCTGGGAGTTTGAGGGAAAGAATGGTCCCTTTCAATGCAGACAGATGCAGTCTGGCTCAAAGTCAGCCTGGTTAAAAAAAAAAAAAAAACCCAAGTGGTCCAATAACATTAAAAAATGTGCACACATTCAAAGTTGTATTTTAAATACCGCACAAGGGCAGATAATAAATGTGATGGTTTTTCCATCCTGTGAGTGTGGAGAGCCTCCCAAAGCCTTAGCAGGTGTGCACAGATAAACATGTATGCATGCTCATTTGGGGTGTATGTAAATACCCTCATACAAGTACGTGTACACATGCAATACTATCCATGGCACACATACTTCCATTCTCTCCTCAGAAAGCTAGGAGTCTGCAGTTGATCTAAGTTTGGCATGGGCTGAAGGCAGTACTTGGAATGGCTGCTTGGACTGGTTGTGAGCAGGGCGACAGGCTTGAAGCTTCTAAGAAAATGAATTACCTTCTTTATCCTGCTGGTAAATGAAGATGGCTGCTGTTAATTTAGAAACCACGGTGAATTTTGGGCCCAGCCATGACAAAGTCCTTAAAGCTTTACAACAGAATTATTCTATTCACAGGTTTCCAGTTTCTAAGTGTTCGTTTCATGATGGGTAAATGGCATGGAGAATTAGGGTTCTGGGGCTTCCAAATGCTCATTTCCATGGGCTTGCTTCTGGGTACACCCATCCTCATGTTCTCTCCTCTTCCCTGTGAGCTCATTTAGGTGTTCATTGTGCCAGTGTCAGCCCAGAGATGCAGGCCAGGCCAGGAAAGCCCTTAGGGCACCTGTCTCCAGGGCTGGGGGCATCCCTGGGAGAGTCAGCTGGGCCTGGGTCAGAGGGAGGGCTCCATAAACCTGGCACTCACGTCCACCTCATAAAACTGCTGGCTAATTAAAGGCAGAGCAGTTCCAGGGCAGGCGGCTCTGTGGACTGGAGGGCTGCACGGTTCGACAGCAGCTCTGCAGGTCAAGCTGAAGTAGCAGAGGTGGTGCAGGCAAAGTTCCTGTGGGCCTGCTCCTTCACCTACAAAGGTGAAAAGTAAGGCAAAGAGGGGTGGGTTGGGCCCACATGATCCCTGAGGGGCTGGCTGGGATGACCCATGGGAGTTGCTGTAGAGTAGGCCCTCCAGAATCAGATCAGCAGCTGAGGAAGCAGGCCAGGGCTGGAGTATTTAGCTTACTCCCTAAATATTCTTCCTGGGGAGAGCGAGGTGTTCTATGAAAGAACAAAGAGTTGCAGAACCCTGGGCCTTTTTTGCATTTCAGAAGGTCATGGGTGCTCTTGCTTCTAACTGTGTCCTTTTCTAAGAAGTGTGTGCTGGGCCAGCCTTCCTCCTCCTCTGAGACTCTTCTCTCTAGTTTCATGTGTGCTAACCGGGGCATGCTGTGCCAGGCCATTTCTCAGAAGCCTGGTGCTTTGAGGGCTCTTGGGGATTATCATGTCCAATTGCCTTCATTTTACCAATGAGGAAACTGAGGTTCAAAGAGGCTGTGGGACTTGCCTAAGGCAACACGGGGACCTGAGAGCTGGGCCATTGAGTCAGGTGTCCCCACGTGATGCATTGCTCTTTCTACTCCTTCTTCCTGCAGGTCCTGGGGATCAGGGTTGTCCTGAAGATTGAAGAGGTAGCTGAAGTGTTCTGCAGAGTGTGAAAATTAAACAATGCATGCAAGCACTCACCCTGTAGGTAAGAGCAGTAAACTGGAGGAAAATGGAGAAAGGGTCAAGATGCTGTGCACCACATTCCCCTGTCCACATGCTGGCTCTCCCCACAACTGTTCCCCCAGATGGAAGACCTGGTGGGTCCAGAAAGAGGCCTATGAACGTGGCTAGAAAGAGCTCTGGTGCTCAAGGTCTGGAAGGCAACAGGACCAGGCAGTAGAGAGCCACCCCTCCCTTATCTTGACCCTTCTGTTTCTCTGAAATGGGGCAGGAGAGATTGGGAATCAGCCACCTGAAAATGTTGTTATTGTGGTAAAACACACATAACATAAAAGTTACCATTTTAACCATTTTTAAAGACACAATTCAGTGGCATTAAGTATAGTCACATTGCTGTGTAGCCATCACACCATCTATCTCCAGTACCCTTCTCATCAAAACTGGAACTCTGTACCCCTTTAACAACAACTCCTCATTACCCCCTCCTTCCAGGCCCTGGAAACCACCATTCTGCTTTCTCTCTACTTTGAATTTCTATTTGATGACTCTACGTACCTCCTGTAAGCAGAATCATCCAGTTTTTGCCTTTTTGTGTCTGGCGTATTTTGCTGGGTATAATGTTCTGAAGGTTTCTCCATGTTGTGGCATAGCCACCTTTGACTTTAAACCCTGCATGTGTTGAGGTGCCTGGGTGGCTCAGTGGGTTAAGTGACTGATTCTTGATATAAGATCAGGTCATTATCTCACGGTTCGTGAGTTCGAGCCCTGTGTCAGGCTCTGCACTGACAGTGTGGAGCCTGCTTCATTTCTCTCTCTCCCCCTCTCTTTCTGCCCCTCCCCAGCTCACACCACTCTCTCTCAAAACAAACAAACAAAAAACTCCACATGTGTTGCAGGTTCTTTTCTCCCCAGACCACAGTTTCAGACCATGTGGCAGTGCTGGCTTGTTGGAAAGGGATGGCTTCATGCTGGTGTTCCCTAGTATTGTAGGACTATGGCATGGCCCTGGGTTTCTGGAGCTCTTCGTTCTTGACTTTAGTCTCACATTGGCTTGATTAGCCACAGATCCCTCAGCAGTTTCCTTCTTCTACTGTATTTGCACAGGAAGGAGAATGAGGACTCAGGACAAGTGAAAGGAAAAAGCTACTTAGTTTAGGGATTTTCACACCCTCCTGTAAGATTTAGACATCTGGAGTGTGTGGCTGGGTGCCTGGGTGGCTCAGTTGGTTAACCAAACTACTTCGGCTCAGGTCACGATCTTGTGGTTTGTGAGTTTGAGCCTATGTGGGATCTCAACTGTCAGCATGGAGCCTGCTTTGTATCCTCTGTCCACCTCTGTCTCTGTCCCTTCCCAGCTTGTGCACTCTTTCTTTCTCTCTTACAAATAAATAAACATTAAAAAAATATTTCTCCCAAAATCTGGCATGGCTTTAAACATATTTTCTGGGTTTTTCATAAGTTAACATTAAATATTTTAGAGAAAATAGTTTTATATGGCCACTTAATGCCAGGACTTAACAATGCTTGTCTTGTGTGCTGGACTTTCCTATGGACAGCCATGCTACCATTGTAGCCCAGCACAAGGGTGTCTTACGGCAAAGAGGCCCTTCAGAGAGATGGTGTCTGTGGTGCTGGCAGCTACCAGGGTGGGCCTGGGAGCACCCTGGCCTGGCCATCTAGAAGATTCCTTTTTTCTTTTTCACATGAGACACCCCCTGGAGGTTCCCAGAAATAACTGAGTGGAATTGGCAGAGAAATGGGCCTGGGTGGGAGCAGGGGGAAGGAGGATTCCCAGTTATAAATTAGCAGCAGGACAGGTCAAAAGCAAGAGAAATAGGTAAACAATGACTGTTTCCCCATCTGCACTCACAAACCAATAAGCCTGAGTGTGCAATTCCTGATATGGAAGATACTGGGAGAAGAGGAAGTGCAGATCTCCTCCTAGAGCTTATAATCTTGGGAAATAACACGTTTCATTTGTTCCTGAAGGAGAGAGTGTGGGGCTGGCCCTCTGAAATGCATGCAGTGTAAGCTCCTCTGCTGAGGGGGCCATGCTCCTGGAGGGGTGTAGTGTGGCCTGAGAGAACATGGCTGAGAGTCCGGGGCCCTGTGAAGGGACTCTCTAGAGCCCCACAGGGGAGTCAGTTAGGCCCTTTAAGGCCTTAAATTTGCAAGACCCAACAGAAGTGGACCCTCATGCTTCTGGCTCAGACCCTGAAATTATGACAGGCAGGGAGGGAAGGCATCTTAGACAGTTGGGCCCTGTTTTCTGAGGAAAACTTTCTATTTTATTTTATTTTATTTATTTTATTATATTATATTTTATTTTATTTATTTTATTTTATTTTATTTATTTTATATTTTTAGTATATATATATATATATATATATATATATATATTTGTAGGGTAAAATATGCATAGCATAAAATTTACCATTTTTACCATTTTCAAGTGTACAGTTTAGTGACAAGTGCATTCACATTGTTGTGCACCATCACGGCGATCTATCTCAGAACTCTTTATCTTGCAAAACTGGAACCCTATACCCATTAAACAGTAATTCCCCATTCCCTCCCCTACTGGGAACAACCATTCTATTTTCTATCTCTATGAATTTGACTACAGGGACTGCATTTAACTGGAATCATCCAGCTTTTGTCCTTTTGTAACTGGCTTATTTCACTGAACAAAATGTCCTCAAGTTTCACCCATGTTTTAGCATGTGTCAGAATTTCCTCCCTTTTTAAAGCCAAATAATATTCCACTGTAAAGATACCACTGAAGAAGTTCTAGGATTTTGTGGGTCTGTTAGAGAAGTTAGCGATGCAAATCTTATCTGTTACTTCTGCTTTTTAATCTCTGTTTGGCTTTGCATCAAAGAGTTTCTCCTCTTTTTAGAGCTATAATCTAGGCATAGGGATGAAGTTCACCTATGTGGCAAGTAGGCAGGACGAGATGATGCCAGGCAAGCTGAACAGACCATTAGGGCTCTGGGACTCCAAGAGAGATAAAGAACCATGGACTGAGAGCAAACCCATGAGCCAGGTGGGCTTCTTGGAGGAGGCAACTGGGCTTGAGCTAGAGGGAGAGGATGTGAAGAGTAGCTGGGGAGAAGACAAGGAGGACAAAACAGCCATGGGGGAGGCACCAAGCTGTCCTCATAAGCAAGAGTATTTATTTGTTAGACCTTTCTGAAATAAGAAGTTTGAAAGTAACCTTCCTGCTATTTCACTGAGATAGTTTCCTTTTGCATGGAATAGAAGAAAGACAATTTTCCTGTGGTATCAGGAAAGGTCGTGAACTCTGAAGTTGTGAAGATCGCATTGTGGTCCTAGTTTTATGTTATATTGTGTGAGCTTGAACACATCTCTTAACTTGAGACAAATTTTTCATATATGGAATGAGCACACTAATACCTGATTTTCAGATTTTTGAGAGTATTAATGTATTTAAAATCTTATTTTTTATTTTAGAGAGAGAGAGAGAGACAGCAAGCAGGGGAGAGAGGCAGAGAGAGAGTGAGAGAGTGAGATAATCCTAAGCAGGCTCCACATTCAGTGCAGAGGTCTACTCAGGGCTTGATTCCATGACCCCAGGATCATGACCCAAACTGAAATCAAGAGATTGAGCCACCCAGATGCCCTGAGGGTATTAATGTATTTAAAATACCTAGCACAGCACTTGGCATATAATAGAATCTCAATAAACAGAAATGGTATAAATAGAAATAGAGATAATACTAGTAGAAGAGTAATAGAAGACTTATTTATTCAACAAATTCTTACTGTTGTTTGCAATGAGACTAGCTTTGGACTAGATGTTAAGGATATTGTGAGCAACATAGGCAAGGTCTCTGCATTGAGGAGCTATGTGAAGAAGGAGATATATGAAAAAGCAAAATGAATAAGCAAGACATGGTTGTGCAGTAATGTGAATGTTCTTTTTAAAAAATGTTTATTTAGTTTTGAGAGTGAGTGGGAGAGGGGCAGAGAGAGAGAGGAGGATAGAGGATCTGAAGCAGGCTCTGCACTGACAGCAGAGAGCCTGATATGGGGCTTGAACTCATGAATCATGAGATCACAACCTGAGCCAGAGTTGGATGCCCAACCAACTGAGCTACCCAGGTGTCCTTGTGAGTGTTCTTAATGCCAATGAATAGTATACCTAAACAGGTCAAAATGATGAATTTTATGTATTTTTTTGTTATTCTCTATGTTGTGTCTGATGCTCTATATCACTCACCATCGGGGAAATACAAATCAAAACGATGATGAGATATCACTTACACCTGCTAGAATGGCTAAAATTAACAACACAAGAGGCCATAGGTGTTGGCAAGGATGTGGAGAAAGGGGAATCCTTTTGCACTGCTCATGGGAATGCAAACTGCTGCAGTCACTCTGGAGAACAGTATGGAAGTTCCTCAAAAAAGTAAAAATAGAACTACCCTCTGATCCAGCAAGTGCAATTGCAAATACTACTAGGTATTTACCCAAAAGATAAGAAAATACAGATTCAAAGGGGTACATGCACCCCATTGTTTATAGTAGCACTATCAACAATAGCCAAATGATGGAAAGAGCCCAAATGCCTGTCGACCAATGAATGGATAAAGAAGATGTGATTATATATATATATATATATATACATAAATATATATATATTTACGTATATATATATTATACATAATATATATACATATATATACACAATATATATAATGTGTATATATATATATATATACATATGTATACACATATACATATATAATGGAATATTACTCAGCCATCTAAAGAATGAAATCTTGCCATTTGAATGACATGAATGGAGCTAGAATGTATTATGCTAAGTGAAATAAGTCAATAAGAAAAAGACAAATATAGGATTTCACTCATATATGGAATTTAAGAAACAATATAGATGAACATATGGGAAGTGGGGGGACAAAGAGAAGAAAGGGAAACAAACCTCAAGAGACTCTTAATGATAGAGAACAAACTGAGAATGGAGGGAGGTAGGTGGGAGATGAGTTAGATAAATGATGGATATTAAGAAGGGAACTTGTGATGAGCACTGGGTGTCATATGTAAGTGATGAGTCACTGGGTTCTATTTTGGAAACCAATATTACACTGTATATCAACTAATAAAAATTTAAATTAAAAAAAAGAAGATTGTACAGCAGCAAGAGTAGAGACAGGGGACCAAAGGGCATGCTGTTGCAAACACATGACAATGGCTTAGTGGACAGGGAGGAAAGTGAATGGATTTGAGACACAGAATAGGGAAGATTGAATGTAAGGGTGAGGAGGGAACGAGACTCATTGTTTTTGATTTGGGCAACTGTGTGGTACCACTTGCTGAAATGGTGGCAACTGGGGAAGGAACATATTCAGGAAAAAAGCAACAGCTTCTTTTTTTTTAATCAGTAATGTCTATGTAATGAGGCCTCCCTAAAACCCCAAAAGGACAAAATTTGGAGAGCTGCCAGGTTAGTGAACACGTGGAGATTCAAGGAGAGAGGTGCTACCTGGAGAGGGCATGGAAGTTCTGCTCCCGTTCTCTATACCTTGTCTTATACATCTCTTCCATCAGGATGTTCCTGAGTTATACACTTTGTAATAAATGGGTAACCAAGTAAGTAAAATGTTTCTCTTAGTTCTGCGAACTTCTCTAGCAAATTAATCAAATCCAAAGAAGGGGTCATGGGAACCTCCAACCTACAGTCAGTTGATCAGAAGCCCAAGTGACAACTTGGACTTGGGCATCTAAAGTGGGAAGAGAGGGCAGTCTGTGGGACTGAGCCCTTAACCTGTGGGATCTGACACTATTTCCAGGAAGATATTTTCAGAAATTAGTTGAATTGTAGTGCGTCCAGCTAGTGTTGGAGAATTGCTTGGTTTGGGGGAGAAAAATTGATGTCAGGATCATAAGATATCTAATAAATATCCAAGTGGATATGACAAAATGTCAGTTGGATATTTGGATCTGGAATTCAAGGAAAAATTTGGAGTTAGTAATTTTGGAAATCACCAGCATATAGATGGTGTTTATGGATGTAAGACCAGACAAGAGCATATTAGAAGTAGGAATAACTGCCATTTCTTGAATACAGACAGGTACTGGGCACATTTAATCAAACTTACTTGTAGCAACAACCCTAAGAGGGACGTAGTATTACCACATTACCATTGAGATGGAAAATGTTAGTCATAACCAAACTCCATGCTTCCCTTCATTCATAGCAATAAATTTTATCTGGGATTTAGACATCAGCTGGATGCTACCTCTCCCAGCCCTCTTTGCAGTACATGGGTCAAGTTAATTAAGGTCATCCCATAGAGTGTTAACAGAAAAACTTTTAGACTGGGGCGCCTGAGACAATGGTGTGTATCAGCCATGCTCTCTATCCCCTCTTTACTGACAAAAATGATGATGACCACAGCTGCCTTGGATGCCATGCGCTAAAGATGGTGGAGATATTCTCAGTCTGGGTTCCTGGATAACTGCATAGGTCAGAGCCACCTGCCAAACTGGAACACTCACTTTGGACTATTATATGAGAGAGCAGTCAACTCCTTTGTTCTCTAAGCTCCTGAATTTTGTTGCTCTCTCTAAGAGTTTATTTTATTATCTACTGTTTATTTTATTTTCTACTAGAACAGTTTATTTTATTATCTACTATGATCATTTTATGAATGTTTGGAGAAGTTAAGATACCCAAGGTCACAGAGCTAGGACCCAAATACTGTTCAGTCTAATTCCAATACCTGACCCATTCATTGCCTCAGACCAATAAAGATTGAGAAGTAGACTAGAGCTTGGGAATATATGTGTCCCCAATTCATAGCCAGTCTGGTAGTTCAGTGAGTATGATCAGCGGTAAATCCTACCGTTTGTTAGAGAAAATTGAAAACTAATTTGTTTGTATAATTCATGTTCCAGAGAAACTTTGCAGAAAAGTTGGAAGTCTTTGTAATAACTAAGAAGGCAATGTGTTGCTTGGTGCCTACATTACAGTGGAAGGGAGACCCTGTAAGGTCATGGCCAGTGAGCTTTTTCATCTTCCATATGAGCCATACTCAGTTCTTCAGAATTTCTGGGGAACTTGATTCCAAAAATCTCTCTTCAAGATGTCTGAAATCTTATGAAATCCCATGAGAAAGAAAATCTTTGGGTTTGGCTTCCATGACAACCAAATGGAGAGGCAAAGAACTGTTTTAAATTTAAGAAGGATTCTTTGCCTGGTCTGGAAAAGAGCAGTCTTGACCTTTGTGATCCAGTCTAATGCCATCTTGGACAAATCTACCATTATGTCTGCATTGTGATCTGAAACCTTCTTGAGAACAATTCCTCTCCCCCACCCACATTTTTTTCCTTTGGTTTAATCACACCCTTAACACCCTTGGGGCATAAGTTTCTTGATTTGCTTTGGAGATATGACTATGATTCCCAAACATTTCCTCCTGGGTAGTCTCTAGGGCTATAAAAAAAAAAAACAAAACAAAACAGCTTGATGGAAGGTGGGGTTGCAGAGATCTACTCATCTTGAGGTGGACCAAGACATGCTTCTGTCTGTAAGTTCCCTCAACAAACCATTTCTTGTCAAGTTGGACTTTTCATCCTTTTGCATTGGTCTTACATTTTCTTCTGCTTTTGGAGACTGTTTTGCATATACTTCCCTTTCATGGAACACCTTGATACCACAACTGGAGAAATAATTCCTGTTGTCACCATTATGCCATCAATCTAGAACTGGGCCTGGGATAGATTAATACACAAAGATGAACTTGGCCAAAGGAAGCATGGCCATGAGTGCAGAAGCATACTGCCTACTCCAGGGGAGCACTGATTTCTAGCTTAGGTGTGCATTGTTGATCACCACTGCCCCCTTTGGAACCAAGGCCAGCAGAAGACACTAGTTCTGTGGTAGTTGTGGGAACTTTAACTTGAAGGATGAGAAGCTGTCTGAGCTACAGGATTGATTCCCAGTTCTAGATCACTGCATAATTTATTGTCCAAACTAAGATGATTTTCAAAATGAAATGGACAATATTAATGATTATCCTGGGACAATGGGATACAATCAAACTGCCTCAGGGAAACTAGGATGGATGGTCAACCTTCTATACACTGTTGTTCCCAGAAGGGTCTTGAGAATCTCTGCCATGATACATGGGCTTAAGTGTATGAGCTTTTGTAAGAATCTTTTCCTTACATACTGGTCCTGTGGTTTTTTTTTTTTTTTAACTCAAAACTTTAATTTATTCACATCTTTTGATGAGGGCCAAAATCTTTTCTTTGAGTGTCATCATTAGAAGTTGGAGTTCCACGACATCTTTCTTTAATAAATAACACTCAGTACATTTATTGATTGATTTCCAGTTTCAGCTTCTTTAAAGTGAAGAAGGAACTTAATTCAGTAGTGAAGCAATTCCAATATAGACTCCTCTATTTTAATGATTTTGTTCTTTATCTCACCTCAACCTAATTTTACAGCAAAAAATTTTAGTAATCGTTTGCCTTTACTGAATATTTTTTATTAATATAATTTATTGACAAATTTGTTTCCATACAACACCCAGTGCTCATCCCAACAAGTGCCCTCCTCAATGCCCATCACCCACTTTCCCCTCTCCCCCACTCTGCATCAACCCTGTTTGTTCTCTGTATCCAAGAGTCTCTTATGTTTTGCCTCCCTTCCTCTCTGTAACTTTTCTCCCATTTTCCTCTCCCCCATGGTCTTCTGTTAAGTTTCTTAAGATCTACCTATGAGTGAAAACATATGGTATCTGTCTTTCTCTGACTGAATTATTTCACTTAGCATAATACCTTCTAGTTCCATCCATGTTGCTGCAAATGGCCAGATTTCATTCTTTCTCACTGCAAGTAGTATTCCATCATGTATATAAACCACATCTTCTTTATCCATTCATCAGTTGATGGACATTTAGGCTTTTTCCGTAATTTGACTATTGTTGAAAGTGTTGCTATAAACATTGGGGTACATGTGCCCATATGCATCAGCACTCCTGTATCCCTTGGGTAAATTCCTAGCAGTGCTATTGCTGGGTCACAGAGTAGATCTATGTTTAATTTTTTGAGGAACCTCCACACTGTTTTCCAGAGTGGCTGCAGCGGTTTGCATTCCCACCAACAGTGCAAGAGGGTTCCCGTTTCTCCACATCCTCGCCAGCATCTATAGTCTCCTGATTTGTTCATTTTTGCCACTCTGACTGGCGTGAGGTGGTATCTCAGTATGGTTTTGATTTATATTTCCCTGATGAGGAGTGACATTGAGCATCGTTTCATGTGTCTGTTATGGTCCTGTGGTTTTTATGTGTTTGCCTTGAATCAGGTTGCAATTATGAGTTAATAAAAAGAATGCACAAAATCTTATATTTTTTAAAATTTTATTTATTTTTAGAGAGAAGGAGTGAGCGAGCAAAGCAAACAGGGAAGGGACAGAGAGAGAGGGAGAGAAAAAATCCCAAGCAGTCTCTGAGCTATCAGTGTAGAACCTGATGTGGGGCTCATTCTCACAAACCCTGAGATCATGACCTGAACAGAAATCAAGAATTGGACACTTAACAGACTGAGCTACCCAGGTACCCCCCAAATCTTCTTATGTTAATAAATGTTCCAAGAAAACAAATGCTTGCTTCCAGTTTACTCTTCCTTCCATGGTCTTGCAGGGCTATCCAGGGCAATGGCATGTAAGACGAAATATAAAATCTCAAAAGGTAGATGCTTCCCAAAACTAATGGACTTTATGACTCATTTATGGGCTAAAATATGTGGACTTATAAGTCTATAGTGTGTTTCTTTTTATTTTCAGCAGAGCATTTTGTATGTCTTAAAATCCACATTCAGGCATGTTCCCAAAGCTAGATATGGGTGATCCTGGAGTGAGTTGCCCCTCTTCAGTTGACTGCATCACTCATTCCTGCTTCCTTCTGTTTATCCTGCCAATGGAAGGGTCAAGTTTGGAACAGGCAACTACTCTGGCCTTCTTATCACACCCCTGCTTGGCCTGTCTTATCCCTAGAAAATGATTGAACTAAAATTCCATTGCTTTTGGTGTTTCTGATAAAGGTAGACCAACCTTTCAGAACCCTGTTACCTGTTGTTGCCTTTGATCATCGGGCAGTTTCAACCATGCTTTTGGGTCTCTGCTCTCCCATCTTCTGCATGTCTCCTGTGGGTGTGCACCCTGAATTCTTGCTAGAAGTGCTGGTGTCATGGAGCAGTGACCCTGACTAGAGAATGGATACTTTGCTTTCCCTCAAAAGAGTTCTTTTGCAACATTAACTTTCTTGTAATATAGACTCTGCTGTGTGCATGCTGGGGGCTTTCAGTTTGCAGTTAGAGCTCAGTAAATCCCATGGCGTTGAGTTAGCCCCTGGGGTATTGCCATCCACCTCATAAAACTCCTACTTAATTAAATATGGTATATACAGTTAGAAGCCTTTGCTTCTGGACAAAGCACCAGACCTGAGCATGTAAATGTATTCCTGCCACATCTGTGCCATGAAGCTGGTGGGCCCCTATATGACTGCAGAAGGAGTGAATCTTCTTCCCTGAGCTGAAGGGCTGTCCCCTAGGATCATAGAAAACCAAACTGGTAGACCCTCTCCTGCTCCGTCAGAACTCAGAACTCAGAAGCCTTCCAGAAGTTTGTTTTTGGCAAAATGTATTTCATAGATGTTTAAATAATTTAACTGATGTTGAAAAAATACAAAACCATCTTTGACTAGAGGAATTGCCATATCAGTGTTCAATTAGAAATACCTTTGTTTCTGGGCACTTGGTTGGCTCAGTCAGTTAAGTGTCCTACTTTGGCCTGGGTCATGATCTCGTGATCATGAGTTTGAGTTTGTTGAGGGTTCGTGAGTTTGAGCCCCATGTTGGGCTCTGTGCTCACAGCTCAGAGCCTAGAGCCTGCTTCAGATTCTGTGTCTCTGTCTCTGCCCCTTCCCTGCTCAAGCTCTCTCTTTGTGTCTCAAAAATAAAGTAAACATAAAAAAGGAAATACCTTTGCTTCAGGAGAGCTTTGAGCAAAAGGGAATGAGACATTTAGATTCTACTTATCTGAAAACAGCTTCCCACCTTCTAGTGATAGTACTAAATGATAACTATTAATGTCAGGGGATTCTTTTACCTAACCTTTTATTTAAATTTTAGTTGGTTAACATACAGTGCAATATTGGTTTTAGAAATAGAACCCAGTTATTCATCACTTACATGCAACACCCAGTGCTCATCACAAGTGCCCTCCTTAATATCCATCACCCATCCAGTCCATTCTCCACCCACCTCCCTCTATCAGCCCTTAGTTTGTTTTCTATTATTATTTTTTTAAGTGTTTATTTATTATTGAGAGGTAGTGAGATATACAGCATGAGCATGGGAGGGGTAGAGAGAGGAGACACAGAATCTGAAGCAGGCTTCAGGCTCTGAGCTGTCAGCACAGAGCCTGATGCGGGGCTTGAACCCACAAACTGCGAGACCATGACCTGAGCTGAAGTCGGATGCTTAACTGATTGATCCACCCAGGTGCCCCAGTTTGTTTTCTATTAAAAGTCTGAGGTTTGTTTCCCTCTCTCCTCTTTCCCCCCCTTCCCATATGTTCATCTGTTTTGTTTCTTAAATTCCACATGAGTGAAATCATAGGTATCAATCTTTCTCTGACTGACATATTTCACTTAGCATAATACTGTCTACCACCATCCATATCCTTGTAAATGGCAAGATTTCATTCCTTTTGATGGCTGAGTAATATTCCATTGTATGTATATATACATATGCCACATCTTCTTTGTCCATTAATTAGTCAGTGGATATATGGGCTTCCTCCATAGTTTGGTTATTGTTGATAATGCTGCTACAAACATTGGGGTTCATTTACTCCTTTGAATCTATATATTTGTATCCTTTGGGTACTTAGTAGTGCAACTGCTGGATCATAAGGCAGTTCTATTTCTAGTTTTTTGAGGAACTTCCATTCTGTTCTCCAGAGGGGCTGCAGCAGTTTTCATTCCTATCCACAGTGCAAGAGGTTTCCCTTTCTCTGCATCTTCATCAACACCCATTGTCTCTTGGGTTGTTAATTTTAGCCATTCTGATAGGTGTGAAGTGGTGCTTCTGATGAGTACTTTTGTGCATCAGTAATAAGGAGATACTATATAATTAACATTTGTAAAAATAAGTTCATGAGATAGGGCCATATAATGATTAAAGGTGTGCTGGGGCTGAGAGAGGGGCTACAAAGGGCTACTGCTAACTCCAGTAAGATGCAAGGACCACTGTGACCACCTTGGATCATACAAAGAGTCATTTTTTTCAGTTAACACAACACAGTCTTAATTCAGTTGAAATGAAGACTTTATATAATCTGATGCAAAAAGAGAGGGGTTTCTTCTGGATTACCTATTGGACCCCTTCCAGCTCTGAAGACCTCTCAGGACACTTTACATAACATTTTTCTTACTGGAAGATACAGTGCATATAGTAGAAAGAACATGAGCTTTGCAGTCAGATATACTTGATATACCTTTGCAGACAGCTTCCAATCCTGGGTCTATCACTTGCTGGTCACTGACATTAAAATTACTTCCCTTATAAGCTCATTTCCTTGTCTCAAAAATGGGATGGTATTCCTTATTTTATAGGGTAGCAGTGAGGCTTAAATGAACGTGCCATAAAGAGCCTTTCCTCAATTCACCCAGTACATGTGAACCCAATGTTCCCAATGATTATATTTAAGAACATGATGGACATGTTCATGTTCCCTTGTCTCCTGGGATGGAAGCAGAAGTATCCACCTATCTTTTCTCATCTTAAAGACAGGGCACTGAGATAAGGATGACAGAGGGTGAAGAAGCATCTTTCTTAAGCAGCAACTCTGCCAGATTTTGGTGACATATATGATTACAGCCTTGGTATTTGGTCCAACTTGCCTTGGGGTCAGGTGGGAGCCATCTTAGGCTACAGCTGGAGACTATGATAGATGATAAGATCAGAGAGTGGGCTGAACAGCTACGTCTCTGGAAGTTCAAGATACTCTTGAAGAATCCTGGCCTTATCACCATCTTGTCCCAATCACAGCTGGATGGTAGCCATAAACTACATCCAGCAAATGAGTGTCTTGCTGTGTAACAGGCACTATTTTAGGGTGTGAGGATACAGCCCTGGATAAAATAAACAAAAATCCCTGCCCACTTGGTCCTCACATTCTGGTGGATAGTTACAGATAATTCATGGGAACTGAAATGTAAGAACTCTACCAGCAAATACTTCTTGTCTTGAACTGAATTACCTCCATAACCCCAGCAAGGGCTCTGAAAACTACATCCCTCCCTATTCTCCACTGGTCCTCCTTTGAGCGAGGTCAGACTTGAGAAATATTAGTTTGCTGGGACTCCATTCTCTGTGTACCTGCTGAAAGGTAACAGGATGGCCCCATGAATGTGAGACTTTGAATTTCATAAAGCTCCCTTCCTAGATGAAGGCCTTGGTGTAGATTACACAAAAGGTTCAGAGGCAGGACTTCCAGAATGGCTGCATAAGGAACTAAGAAAACTCTGTCCTCAGCAAAGATTTAACTGGTGAAAATTATTTAAAAAGATAAAACATAGCCCAATAACCATTTAAAGCCTTTAGTTATTGTTCGAAGGGCACATAGCAAAGGAAGAATTTTTGAGAAAATCTACTATATCTTCACAAGAATAGCAAGTCTGTGGCGTTTGAGCCATGACTTGCTCTCTTCACCCTCACCTCACCCCTAGCTCTGTGTGATGTCAGCTCTACTCTGTGATGGCAAGTGAAGCAAAGAGGATGGGGCTCACTCCCCTAATTCATCCCAGGAGGGACAGGTCATTTACACTTCTCATTCCCCTCAGCCTGTGTTGTACACGTGTTACTCCATTTGGGCATGGCTGGAGGACTGGGTTCTCTTCCCTACAGGATATAGGGATGGAGATATCATCCATGTGTAACTGGGGCCTCATTGTCCCATTCCATCTTCTTCAAAGAGTGGAGCTTCCATACAGGGAGAAGCATGCTGAGAAGACCAGGGGTCACCATCCCTTTCATAACCTGCCCTTAGAGTAGAGGTATCTCTCTGGGCTGTAGGATGAGCCCAAAAACATTACCCATGCCACAAAGACACCCATTAGGAAGGAACTTAAGCACAACATCTGACAAGACACTGGCTAAAGGCAGTGACTCCTGGGAAGCCAGATATAAAAATATAATAAAATTTATTCCTGGTTGTCTAGAAGATTGTGCATACCCAGGGCTGTACCTTCTTAGGAAAGAGAACAGTTGACTACTAGTCCTGACTGAAGATAGGGCAATATCATAAACTCCCTGAACTGTGAAAGCATCTCCAAGCCACATACAGAACCAAAGCATAAAAATCTAAGTGGTTAAGGGCCTTAAGCACAACTGTTGACCAATGAGTGGTTTATGCAGACCCAGGTGACCTCTACAAAGTCAACTTAAAAGACATAAGCAAGCAAAAATTTCTGAGGAGGGACATCAGTGCCTGTACCCTGAAAAGGAAATATATTTTTCAGAATTAACCCAGCCAAATAAAAAAAGTTAACAAATTAATGAGAAAATCAAAATGGGGGCTCAGTTTCAGAGTTACTACAATAAACTAGCTAAATGTCCAAGTTTCATCAAAAAATTCTAAGCTACACAAAGGAACAGGAAAGTGTGGCTGATATACAGAAAAACAAAAACAAACACAAACAAACAAACAAACAAAGCAGGCAATAGAAGCCCCTTGGAGGAAGCCTAGATGTTGGATTAGGTAGGTAAATACTTCAAAGCAGGGATTACAAATATGTTCAAAGAACTAAGGAAATCCTATTTCAAGAATTAAAGGAGGGTATGATAAAATGACTCATAAACAGAATATCACTAAAGGGATAGAGATTATAAAAAAGAACCAAATGGGAATTCTGGAGTTGAAAAGCACAACAAACAAAAATGAAAGTTCACTATAGAGGTTAAAGAGTAGATTTGAGTTGGTAGAAGAAACAACCAGCAAACTTTGAGGATAGATAGAAATTATGGAACCCAAAGAACACAGAGAAATAGAGTAAGGAAAATGAACAGAGCCTCAGAAAACTGTTGGACTTATAAGCACCCTGACATGCATGTAATTAGAGTTTCAAAAAGGTTGTGGAAGATTTTTTTCTGCATAACTGATAAAACAGGATTATTTTAGCCCCTTAGGGAATATTATCTATAACAAGATTTTCAAAGTTATTTGAGCATTATGAACAATCCACTTTATATTGCAATAATCTAGCACATATGTGCACACAGGCACTAGAAATAATATTTGTCATTATTTTATGTAATTTGCACTAATTTTCAAAATTTTTATTTTATTTTTCAAGAAATAAATTTTTTAATATGAGATTTATTGTCAAATTGGTTTCCATACAACACCCAGTGCTCATAAGAAAAAATTTTTATATTGATGGTCACAGCCCACTGAAGTGATCCCGCGAGCTTCAAATGAGTAATCTGATAGGTGAAAAACACTGTGCTCAGGAACTTTCTGAACACCCTTAAACAATAGATTAAGAAATAGCATGCCTGGCACAACCAGTGGCTTCTAAGTGTCTCTTACTCTTCTTTTAGTGTTCTTCTATCCTACCTGATCTAGTCAATATTCATTCATCCCACGAGTGAATGTATCAGTGATTTGTTGAGTACCAACTGTGTTGTTGAGTACCAACAAGTTCTAGGCTCTGATGATATATCACTGAACAAAATAAACAAAAAAATCCCTGTCCTCTTGGTCCTCACATTCTGATTGAGGGAAACAGGTATTAAACAATATATAAGTGAAATATGTAGCATATTAGATGGTGACAAATGCTCTGAAGTAGAATAAAGCTAAGGAATGAGTGTAAATAGGGTTTGTGGGGGCACCTAAGATCTGAAAGAAGTGAGGAATAAGCCATGAGAATATGTTGTGGAAGAGCCTTATAGGCAGAAAGGACAGCAAGCACAAAGGCCTTCAGGTAAGACCATGTCTGGAAATTTCAAGGAGTAGCATGGACAGAATGGTTGGGGTGGACTGAGCAAAAGGGACAATAATAAGAGAGGAGGTTAGAGAGGTAACAAGATCAGATTATGTAGGGCCTTTTAAGACTTTGTTTGGCTTTTAGTCAGTAATATGAGAAACCATTAGAGAGTTTTGAGCAGTGAGGTGACATGAACTGACACACATTTTAACAAAATCACTGTGTCTGCTGTGTGGATTAGATTGAAAAGGACAAGGAAGGATCCAGGGAGACCAATTAAGAAGCTTTTGTAGTAGTTCAGGTGAGAGAAGATTATGGTACCATATCAGGGCAGTAGCAGTGGCACTGGTAAGTGGTGGCCGCATTTGGATATTTTGAAGATAGAACTGACAATATTTACTGATGGACTGGATGAAGGGTGCAAAAAACAGGAGTCGTGGATGAGACCATCATCAAACATTAAGGCACTCATCTTGTGTCCCATCCCATTAAACATAATTTTATCTGGCAGGCAGTGATGGAGACATTTAATTAACATAAATTAAAATAAAATAAAATTCTGGAAGACCAGAATTCCAGATCCATAAAAAAATAAAATTAAATAAGAGATAATAGTTATGGTTCTGGCAGGCAAGGGAGTTGGAACAGATGTTTGCGGTGAAGCCAATTCCCTCTTTGTCCCGAAATCTCATGTTTCTAACCACTCAGATGCTATCTACATGTGACCTTGGACTGCTGAGTGACCTGTTTCTGTCCTAGATAACTATGACTTTCGTCTTTCTTCTCTGTTCAATCTGAGCAAATGCAAACTAATCAGGAGAAATAAAATGCATCCTCATTTGTTCCCTGCTTCATGTCTGAACAGAAGGGAAATCTCCCCTGCCCTTTTAGGACACTGTCTGTGCCCACTTTTCTGTTCTAGCTGTTCTGTCTGCTCATTTCCAGGTCATGGGGGCTTCTGAGGATCAGAACTCCCTTAGCAGCCGGCAGGTGGCTCGGGGAGTCCACCAGCACGAGGTAATATCGCCCCCTGCTGTCCCAGCACTGCCTGAGACCTTTTGGTCTCTCTGTGCCCCAAGTCTGATCCAAAGTAGCCAGGTAATGTTGTTCTTCCACACTCTGGGAGGGGATATGATGAAGTTAGTGCCCTATTTTTCCATTTCTGATGTAGTTAGTTAATACTATTTTTTGACAAATGCAACACACTTGTACTCTAAAAGGACTGTCTTTATAGGGCTAGCAGAACTAAATTCTTTCAGGGGCTCAAAAATGAATTATTGGCTTTAATAGCTTCTCCATAACATGCTTAAACACAATTCCATCTTTCAGTTTGTAACACTTTCTTCATTGGTGTTTTTCCCCACCATCATGAAACACTTTACCTGTAAATGAAGTGATGCTATGCTGTTAGAGATGGCCTTGCTAAGAATGATTCTTTCTTCTGAGTCTCAGTGAAAAATAAACTCCATGTTTTTGGTGAATGGACAAGATTAGCCCACCCTGTGTGCCCTGGAAAATATGCAGCACAGTTTCTGTGAAGTAGAAAACCTAGAATTCAGCAGCGGAAAGCCTTGTAAAGAAAACCACATGTTACAGTTTACAGGTCAGTTGATATCCTCCATGGAGGCCGTCTTCGTTTCTGGCTTGGACCTGCTGATACATCAATGCCACATCCGTCAGCACTGCTCAGGGATTCAAATGGAAGGCGCGGTCTTTGGGCAGCACATGCCCTCTGCACATTCACAGTTCCAGATGACACAGTCCTCTCTCTTACTTCATTAGTGTTTTGAATGGAACATTCCATTATTGGTGGTTTCTTTGAGCAAATTGTCCTTTAGATGGGTGGATTAACGCTTGTTTAATGAAACCATTCTTGTTAAATCAAAGCCACTCTGAATAATGCTTTTTCCTGTGGAATTCATCTTTCTGTATCTAAATGAGATGTTGAAGTATATTATGCACTGACCAACTGCATTTACATTAAGAGAGATTAGATAAAAGGGCCTCCCTGCTGCTGAGGGGCTCCACTGTTGCTCCTGGAATCCCCAGACATCAGGTTTCACACAGATCCTCTGCGGTTATCATTCAAGTTCTGAGTTGGGAAAGAGATGTAAGGATCCAGCCAGAAAAGATTTTCAGAGCCAAATATCCAGGTTTCTTTTTTTTTAAACTGACTTTGCTGATTTTGGCAAACTCTTCCACTTATAACACTTAGTGCATTTACAAATAATAGAGTGAATTGGGACAGAAGGGCAAGTGTTTCCTGATGATATCGTCAGATTTCATTGTTTAAGATATCACCACAATAAGAGATAATCCAATGTTTTGCACACCGTGCATTGTTTCAGTAACATGTTTTTGCCAAGTGAATTAGTAGTACATGGGGATGGGTGTTACATGGGTGTGGGTCTCTGCATTTATAAATACTTTGTGAGTTGAGATGGTTTATACACTAAACTGACCATTTGAAAGTTGATAGAAAAAGGCTAAATGCAGAGGATAGCTTGATAATATATTGAAAAACAAATATACAAAAATATTTTATTGGATTAATAGGCATTATATTTAAAACAATAAAATAAAAAAAGATAGGTTTACATTCTTTTCAGGAGCAACTGAAGCTGCTTGCTTGCTGTTATATATAAGCTTATGTGTGGAGTCCAGTTGTTTTCTAGAGCAGTGGATCTAAATGAGGTGATTTCTTACGCTTAGGTTCAGAAAAACCTGAAGAAACAAAGTCAGTTAAAGTGTCCAAATATTTCTAAGACTTAAATGCTGTTGTCATAGATGTAAAGTTATTCTCACCTAAGCTTATCACAAGAACCAAAATAAAGAAAACCTCATAGAAAACATTCTGAGAAATGCAGTCTCTGAAGCCTGCTTTGAGGATCCAGTCTTCAGTAATTAGGGCTTTACTGCATGGTTTTATTTTATTTTGTTAAAAAAAAATTTTAGTGTTTATTTTTGAAAGAGAGAGAGAGAATGAGCAAGCATGAGTGGGAAGGGGCAAAGAGAGGAGACACAGAATCCGAAGCAGGCTCCAGACTTTGAGCTGTCAGCACAGAGCCCTATGCAAGGCTCAAACTCATGAACTGTGAGATCATGACGTGAACTGAAGTCGGACACTTAACTGACTGAGCCACCCAGGTGGTCCTTTACTGAGTGGTTTTAAATATTTGTTTGAATTAGAGCAGAAGCTGCTTATTCTGAAATAATTTTAGATTTAGAATAAAATTGCAAAAAAAAGTAAAGAGAATTCCTGGGTACCCCTCATTCTGCTTCCCCTTATGTTACTATCTGACACATCCATGTTATAATGATCAAAACCAGGGATTTAGCATCCATCTAATACTGTTAGCTAAAGTACAGATTTATAGACTTACTTGTTTTTCTATTAATGTCCTTTTCCGCTTCTGTTCCAGGATGCAATCCAGGCTCCACACTGCAATTTGTTGCCATTTCTCAATGACAGTAATGACACTTTACATTTCTACAATGCTTCACAGTCTTTCATCCTTGGGATATAGGATTCCATCTCACAGTGGACCACCTCAGAAGTCAAAGCTATGAGAGGTAGCCTCTTTGGCATGAAGCTTTTGATAACTTCCCTGTATTAGTGAGACTTGCCAACAATCATGAAAGAGTGAGGCTATTCAATATCAGAAAAGCACCAACTGCATTCTGTACATCTTCATACAGAGATTAGCAAATAAATAAACACATCAACAAATAAACACCTACAGCTTACTAGGAATGCCAGGAAACATGCTTCTGCTTTATTTTTCAGTTTCCTCTTTTTTCACATTTTACTTTCTTATATGTGTTATTTATGGTAAATCCTGTGTCCTGTTTCTAATCTCTGATATGAAGGTAATTCTGGATGGTGACACTTTAAATTTTTGCTACTGCGGTTCCTGGCATTGATCTTTGACATTACTAGGATGATGATGATGATGATGATGACGATGATAACTAGTATTTTGTAAGCAGATTTGCATCATAGAAGTCATAGGGCCTTTATTCCTTTACTCATTCTAACAGCATTTGTGGGGAGTAAGAGAGTCTACTACGAGAGCCCAGCAGGAAACATCTCTGTGTCATATCAGTTTGATTTGCATCGACTCTGACCCTCATATCCCCTTCTTTGTAATTCTTCCTTTAGGGCAGAAGATGCTATTAGTTTTTCTCTGTTTTGGCCTCTGCTGCCAACTACTCTTCTTGTATTTCAATCTTCGATGTTGAAGTTCTAAACCCATTCGTCTTATTTAAAATTCTTACCCTCAGTAAATGTATCCACGTCCATGACTTATAATTTCACTTAAATGGTGATTGGTCTAAGTTCCAAGGGGGCAGTGATAATGTCTGTTTATTTTTTTAATGTTTATTTATTTATTTTTGAAAGAGAGAGAGAGAGCACACAAGGTGGGGAGGGGCAGAGAGCGAGGGAGACACAGAATCCAAACCAGGATCCAGGCTCTGAGCTATCAGCACAGAGCCTGATGCAAGACTCAGACTCACTGACCATGAGATCATGACTCAGGCCAAAGTCGGACGCTTAACCAACTGAGCCACACAGGCACCCCGATAATGTCTTTTTATTAATGAAAGTCTAGAACTTCATGTACAGTACCTGGTACAGGGTGGGGGCTCAAGAAATCTCTACTGAACAAACATCAGAATCAATCTTTATTTCTAGTGCTGACCTATCTCCTAAACTCCAGACCCATGTCTCCAATCATTTACTCAACCTCTTCAAACTGGTGTCCTACAGAAACTTCAAACTTGACATTTCCCAAAGGAAGCTAAATTCCCCAGGCCAATGCACTTCCTCTCCATGATTCCCTTTTGTAGAAAATATCCTCAATGTACAAACTGTTGTTCAGGCCAGAATTCTGGGAGGTAGACTCCACTCCTTCCATTATCTCACTTTGCACATTTAATCTGTTAGCAAGTCTTAGTGGGTTTTTTTTCCTAAACATTTCTCAGATTTATCTACTTCTCTCCATTCCTGTTGGCACTACCCAGATCGAAGGCAACAATAATTCTCTCAGGTGCAGTTGCCTTCCTCTTGCTTCTAGTCTTACTCCTCACTCTTCAGTTTTCTTCTCTGCAGCCAGTGTGGAACTTCTAAAATGTAATCTGGTCATATCATTGTGACTTAAAAGCCTCCAGTGGTTTCCCAGTGTACTGACGATACTCAGCACCATTTTCCACATTTTTTGACTAAGATGAATGGTAAGAAATACTTGTCACATCTAGACCCAGTAAACATACACACTCATGCATATGTGCACATGTATGTGTAACACACACACACACACACACACACACACACACTTTAGTGGATTATGGCACTAAATTCAAGAATAAAGATGGATAGGATAAAAAGTAAAATAAAGAGTAATGTTCCACATCTATAACATGGCTTGTGAGACCCCTGGGGATCAGGTTCCTGTCTTCCTCCATGTACCCCACCCCAACTCTGGCTTCATGCTATGTCAAGTCTGGGTAGTTTTCAGATTCTTCAACCTGCCATGGTCTTACATAGCCAGTATGTAATGTTTCCTTCCTCTAGAAAAATACTCATCTTCTTTACCACCTGCTTGCCTCTTGCCCCCAAACTTGAGGACTCAGCCTAAATGTCCCTTCATCAGTGAGGTTTTGCTTAACCTGCCTTTACCCACAAGCCTTAGCTCAGGTTACCCCATGCCCCATGAACTTTCAGAGTACTGTGTGCCACTTATATAATGAAATGTGATTTCTTTACTCTGTAAGGGCAGCAGCTATACATGCCTTTCTCATCAAGGTATTCAGAGTGTCTGGCAAAAGACAAGTAATAAATATTTGTTAAATTACCAGATTGATGAGTCAGACCTTTTTTGTGTAATGGTCAGGCTCATAACTTACATCAGTGAAGATTAAAGCATTGCTTCTTGATTGGGAAATAATGATGAAACTAGGTTTGAATTTCTCAGCTAAATTTCCAGGAGAACTATATCTTAGACAGTTCAAGAAGACATTTATAGAACCATAAATTCATGTGCACTTAATGCTAACTATTTAAGTAGTCTCACAGTAACTTTAATACATTATAAGTGTCTAAGTTAAACAGCCCTTGGGTTCCTAAGATTAAAAAAAAAGGCAAATGAGTTTTTATGATCAAATTGAAAATTAAAATTACAGAACTCTATAATATATAGTTGAAAATGCATTTTGATCATATAGTTAAACATATTTAGAGTTTCAACATAACTGTGTTTTTAGTGCTATTATTTATACATTGCTTTTATACAGGTAGATATGTCATATACCAAACATTAAAAACTGGAAAGAAACTTTTTTACAATGACTTTATTAGTTATAACCATGTTAGAATGACATGGAAACCCAGGTTTTAGGTCAAAGATATCTAATTTTATTATTGAGCTTTTCCTTACTTTGCAATGCTCTGCTCTACATTTTATTTGTTAAAATCTCTTAGAAATTGTTAGAAATCCTCTCCATTGTACTTCAAACCCTTCTGTAATGTTTCCCCAAGTGACTGTCCAGACTATACCTTCCTTTGTTCAGCACATGTTTTTAGAGCAGACTCAGGCCCTGTGGGAGAAATACATTTCATGTCTAAACAGCTATTGTGATTAGAAGGTTCTTACTTATATTGATTTGGAATCTGCCCCCTCTCAACCCCTAGAGCTCTCCCCATTTGTACTGTCTCTTTCTGTCTTCTGAGTCCACAACAAGTCCAAGTCCATTTCCACAGCCAGATCATTAGGAATTTGAAGGCAGCAAATAGCATTGGCCAACATTTCCTGACTCTGCCCTTGACTCTACATAATTAACCCTGATATGGCATGATTTCCACATTCTTAACTGGCTTGGTCTGCCTCCTCCAGATCTAGAAAGCCAATGTTGTTTTTCAGGTGACAAATAGTAGCTGCTTAGGCAATATATTTATTAGCCAGGATTTAATCAGGAGACAGAAACCACTTAGTAATTTGAACAGGGAAAGTTTATTCTTCTGCATGTTGCTGTCCAGTTCTCCCAGCACCATTTGTTAAAGAGACTGTCTTTTTTCCATTGGATATTCTTTCCTGCTTTGTCAAAGATTAGTTGAACATACATTTGTGGGTCCAATTCTGGGATCTCTATTCTATTCCATTGTCTGTTTTTGTGCCAATACCATGCTGTCTTGATGATTACAGCTTTGTGGTAGAGGCTAAAGTCTGGGATGGTGATGCCTCCTGCTTTGGTCTTCTTCTTCAATATTACTTTGGCTATTTGGGGTCTTTTGTGGTTCCATACAAATTTTAGGATTGCTTGTTCTAGCTTCGAGAGGAATGCTGGTGCAATTTTGATTGGGATTGCTTTGAATGTGTAGATAGCTTTGGGTAGTATTGACATTTTAACAATATTTATTCTTCCAATCCATGAGCACGCTTCTTTGTATCTTCTTCAATTTCCTTCATAAGCTTTCTAGAGCTTTCAGCATACAAATCTTTTATATCTTTGGATAGGTTTATTCCTAGGTATTTTATGCTTCTTGGTGCAATTGTGAATGGGATCAGTTTCTTTATTTGTCTTTCTGTTGCTTCATTATTAGTGTAAAAGAATGCAACTGATTTCTGTACATTAATTTTGTATCCTGCGACTTTGCTGAATTCATGTATCAGTTCTAGCAGACTTTTGGTGGAGTCTGTCGGGTTTTCCATGTATAATATCATGTCATCTGCAAAAAGTGAAAGGTTGACTTCATCTTTGCCAATTTTGGTGTATTTAATTTCCTTTTGTTGTCTGATTGCTGATGCTAGAACTTCCAACACTGTGTTAAACAACAGCGGTGAGAGTGGACATCCTTTGTCATGTTCCTGAACTCAGGGGGAAAGCTCTCAGTTAGACCACTTTCTTACACCATTCACAAAAATACACTCAAAATGGATAAAGGACCTGAATGTGAGACAGGAAACCATCAAAACCCTAGAGGAGAAAGCAGGAAAAAACCTCTCTGACCTCACCCAAAGCAATTTCTTATTCGACACATCTTCAAAGGCAAGGGAATGAAAAGCAAAAATGAACTATTGGGACCTCATGAAGATAAAAACTTTCTGCACTGCAAAGGAAACAATCAATAAAACTAAAAGGCAACCAACGGAATGGGAAAAGATATTTGCAAATGGCATATCAGACAAAGGGCTGGTATCCAAAATCTATAAACAGCTCACCAACTCCACACCCGAAAAACAAATCCAGTGAAGAAATGGGCAGAAAACATGAATAGACACTTCTCTAAAGAAGACATCCGGATGGCCAACAGGCACATGAAAAGATGTTCAACGTCGCTCCTTATCAGGGAAATATAAATCAAAACCACACTCAGATACCACGTCATGCCAGTCAGAGTGGCTAAAATGAACAAATCAGGAGACTACAGATGCTGGAGAGGATGTGGAGAAACAGGAACCCTCTTGCACTGTTGGTGGGAATGCAAACTGCTGCAGCCACTCTGGAAAACAGTGTGGAGGTTCCTCAAAAAATTAAAAATAGATCTACCCTATGACCCAGCAATAGCACTGCTAAGAATTTATTCAAGGGATACAGGAGTGCTGATGCATAGGGGCACTTGTACCCCAATGTTTATAGCAGCACTTTCAACAATAGTCAAATTATGGGAAGAGCCTAAATGTCCATCAACTGATGAATGGATAGAGAAATTGTGGTTTATATATACAATGGAATACTATGTGGCAATGAGAAAGAATGAAATATGGCCTTTTGTAGCAATGTGGATGGAACTGGAGCTTGTTATGCTAAGTGAACTAATTCAGTCAGGGGCAGATACCATATGTTTTCACTCTTATGTGGATCCTGAGAAACTTAACAGAAACCCATGGGGGAGGGAAAGGAAAAAAAAAAGTTAGAGAGGGAAGGATCCAAAATATAAGAGACTCTTAAAAACTCAGAATAAACTGAGGGTTGATGGAGGGTTGGAGGGAGGGGAAAGTGGGTGATGGGCATTGAGGAGGTCACCTGTTGGGATAAGCACTGGGTGTTGTATGGAAACCAATTTGACAATAAATTTCATATTAAAAAAAAGAACAGGGAACGTTTAATATAAAGAATTATTAATTATAACAGGGGATTAGAGTCATGAAGGATTAGCTAGTTAGAAGTCAAGAGAATTCTAAAGAATAACAGAATTATAAGGAGGGGCCAACACCCCTAGGGATGAGATACAGTACCTGTAAAAGGGCTTCTAGTCTCTGACCTGAGGGCCAAACCTTGTTAGAAAGGCCATGGACATGACTCCTTAAACGGCAGAGCCACACATATAGAACTTTCTGGACACCTATCCATCAGAACTGACTGGAAATCTACTCTAGAAGCCAGAGAAAGCTGTTCAAAATGGGACATCTCAACAGAAGTCCACTGCCAAAATGGGGGCTGGAGTGGAGCTCCTAGCCATGGTGGAGGGGCTTCTGGTGTTGTAGGAACTATGTGTGTTGCAGGAACCTAACTAGAGCGCATACTGGAACCAGGAAGGAAGATCCTTCCTGCAATGTTTTTCAAATGCCCTCTAGTAGGAAGCTAAACATTATTTCAGCTGGCAAAAGGAAACATTTCATAGGCCCACCTCACTTTTCGTAGTCAATTCATGAAGAGTCAATTTGGAGCTATTCATAAATTGACAATGATCACAGCTTGATTTACACATGACTTGATGTTATGTCATGACATCCCTGCTGTTTGCCCCCCTCCCTCTGTTTTCTGCTAAGTCTGAGTCATATTGGGGTGTGAATACTCTGAGAGGGAGGGAAGCATATAGGATGGGCAGATTCCCACAGGAAGAAACATGAAGCAGAGATGCTCAGGGTTGGCAGGCTGTGAAAGTCATATGACTTATAGCCCTCTGGTGGCATGTTTTAGGGTCAGAATACTAGATTATGTACCTTCTCTGTTTCATGCTGGCCACCTCACATCTAGCTTAATGACTTTGGAGTATCCAAATACTCTGTAAAATGAGGAGGGAACTTCTGTTCTGATAAGTCCCAGGTAACTGTAAGGGTCACATGAGATAGCAAGAATATGCAGATATGATCTGCTGCGATGGTTATTTATCACTTGTAATACTAATACTTACCTTTTGAGGGTGGGTGGTGTTGGTGGATGGCTTCCTCCTTCTGAAGAAGAGACTATGGTGGAGAAAAACCCTTAATGTATTAAATAAAAAACTTTTATTTAAAACATTTTTTTAAGTTTATTTTTGACAGAGATGAAGTGTGAGTATGAGCTGGGGAGGGGCAGAGAGAGAGGGAGACACAGAATCCGAAGCAGGCTCCAGGCTCTAAGCTGTCAGGACAGAGCCTGATGCAGGGCTCGAACCCATAAACTGTGAGATCATGACCTGGGCCGAAGCTGGATGCTTAACCGACTGAGCCACCCAGGCGCCCCTTAAATAAAAAACTTTTAAAGGGAGTTAAATCTATTTGTCTATTTGCTAGTGCCAGCACCCCTTTCTTTTCATAAGGCACACATTATGACTCAAACTCTCCCATGTACACAAAAGTATTCCTGCTCTATGCCTAACCAATTCCTGGAGGGATGCAAACTTCAGGAAAAGTAGAGGCTGGAAGTCAGGATATTGCCTACTTTGATTTTTTTAATGTTTATTTATTTTTGAGAGAGAGAGAGCAAGCAAGGGAGGGGCAGAGAGAAAGGGAGACACAGAATCTGAAGCAAGCTCCAGGCTCTGAGCATTCAGCACAGAGCCTGCCATGGGGCTTGAACTCATAAACCATGAAATCATGGCCTGAGCTGAAGTGGGAAGCTTAACCGACTAAGCCACCCAGGTTCCCCTGGATCTTGTCTACTTTGAATGAGGCAGCCTTGAAGACCTCGACAATCCAAACCACAGCTGTGACTAGGAAGTCTCTAGTCCCCCATAGTGGGATTTGCAATATGGCAGGAGGAGCCCAAGGCCATGGCATGGAAAATGAAGTTGAGAGTAGAGTCAATAAGTTCACTTCTTTTTGAAGAGTTCGGTAGCATGGAGAAGGCATGGCAGAAAGCTCAGAGACAAAGGGGCCACCTGAGGAGGGTTGGTTATTGAAAACAACTGGGTAGGTAGAGAGGTTGCAGTGAGGCGGTCTGACAGAGAAAGCAGAGCTTTTACAAAAAAAGGAGAGCTGGGGGAGGGAGGAATTCAGTTCTGTTGACATGAACACTGGTCAGCATTCCTACTCCAAGGAAAGGCTGCCTTCCTGCAGACTGCTGTAGAATTCGTCACAGCTAATCCCAGACACCCCTACAATCTGGGTTTGGGCTGTGTCCTGAAGCCTGGGCCAAGAGAGCTGCTTGCCATTGATTTTCTTGCTCTACATTAACCAGACTCAGGTTCTGCTTGCCAAGTCCATGTTTGCATATGAAGTTAGGAGCTGGGGCCTGAATCCAGGCACTGGAGAGGTGAAAGGTTAGTATACCAATCTGCTGCCCACCCTGCTCCCAGGCATAGCATCACACATAATTAACGACAAGGGCTGGTTGAGTGGTGAATAAAATACAAGTTCCTTAATGGAACACTGAGTGTCCTGTTTGTGTTTGCAGCAGGTGGGACTCATGCCTAACCTAACAGCCTGATTGCTGGAGCCAGGCTCACAGGGGAGCTATTTATGTTGGTGCCTAAAAAAAGCCCCAATAGTTCTCTCCCATAGTATCCTGCTGAAGTGGACTGGCTTTCCATCTCAGTGGCCCTGGGGCCACAAAGCACAGATGTGACCAAGGAATCCAGCTTCCTTGACAAGTTGTTATCATGGTTATGAGGCTTTTTCTATTCTCACCATCATGGGAGGCAGGCCCTGGTTTCCCAAAATCATAACTGATTTTCCCTCTTGTCCATGTATATTATTTCAACTTCAGTTTAAGACATATTATTACTGAGTGATCTAGGCAAGAATATGTATTAAGCCAGTGTTCTTATTAGAGTAGTGAGAACTAAGTGCTTGACGTGTGAATTGTATAAAGATTATTCTTCCTTTTAAGGAGGTTATGATATTGTGATTTATAATAAGAACTATCTGTTTGGTCTTTGACCATAACTGCTGGATTACAGCTCCTAAAACCCTTCGAATTTCCTAATCAATAAGAGCAATGGGAGCATCTTTTGTTATAATATTTGGCTTCTTGTCCTCAGTTCCTGAAATCATTTTAGAATCATCAAAGTAAAATGGGTATCTTGTTATTCATAACAAGCCCCTTTCCAACAAGCCCCTTTTCCAAGCCCTTTTCCCTATACAACTGGGTTTATGTGAGAGAGGTGATTTTGGAAAGCATCTAAGGATGCGGGCTAGTTGCCAGGGGAGCTAACCATGAGTGAAGGGTTGGAACTTCCAGTTCCACTCTGATTTATGAGAAGGGGAGAGGGGCTGGAGGTTGAATCAATCACAATTGGCCAATGATTTAATAATCCCATGAAATGAAGCCTCCATAAGCCCCCAAAAGGACAGGGTTTGGAGTGCTTCTGAGTTGGAGAACATGTAGACATGGGGGGGGGGGGATGGTGTGCTAGGAGAGCACGAAAGCCACGTGACTTTTGCTCATACTTTTCCCTACGCATTTCTTCCATCTGGTTGGTCCTGAGTTGTATATGGGGTTCAGAGAGCTTCCAGTTTGGGGAAGCACACTTCCAGGTGCCGCTATGGCCCATCCCAAACTTCGTTAGGACAGAAACTTCTTTGTTGAGGATCTTGCCCTTTGTATCTCTTCTTCTGACTGTTGATCTGCATTTTCTAATATCTTTTGTAATAAACTAGTAATTTGGTGAGTAAACAGTTTTTCTCAGTTCAGTGAGCTGCTCTAACAAATTAATCAAACCGAAGGATATGGTCATTGGAACCTCTGAAGCACAGGTGGCAGCGTAGGCTTGACTATGTCTGACCTGAATGAAAGGAGGGGGGTCTTGGGACTTCTCATCTGTAGCTGGTAGGTCAGAAGCACAGGTAACAATCTGGGCTTACAATTGGCATCCAATGTTGGGGAGGGGAGGCATCTTTAGTGACTGAACCCTTAACCTGTAGAATCTGATGCTATCTCTGGATAGATAGTATTAGAATTGAGTTGAATTGTAGGACACCCAGCTAGTGTCCATAGAATTCTTGGAGGAGTGGGGAGAAGACCCCATATTAGAATTGGTGACCAGAACACTTTTAGAAGTGTAATGGGTTGAACTGTGCCCTCCTCATTCATATGTTGAAGTTTAATCTCCAGTACCTCAGATTGTGAATTTATTTGGAGATAGAGTCTTTAAAGGGTTAATTAAGGTTAAATAGGTTATGAAGGTAGACCCTAAGCAATGTGGCTGCTGTCCATATAAGAAGAGGAGATTAGGACACAGACGGGAAAGCCATGTAAAGACACAGGGAGGAGATGACATCTATAAGCCAAGGAAAGAGACCTCAGAAGAAACCAGCCCTTCTGACACCGTGATTTCAGACTTTAAACCTCCAGAGCTAAGAAATAAATTTCTGTTGTTAAAAATAAATTGTTAAGCCACCTAGTGGTACTTGAGGTACTTTGTTATAGCAGCCCTAGAAAACTAATGTAGGTCAGCAGTGTTCTAGTTGTTTACCGCTGCACAAAAAACTACTCCAAACCCTACTGACTTAAAGTAACAGAAAAATTTTTTAATGAACTCCAGCTTTGTGGGCCAATAATTTAAACAGGTCTCAGTTTGGCAATTCTTCTGCTCCACGTGGAATTGACTGAGGTCCATTTGGCGGTATTCAGCTGGTAATGCGCTGGTGTGACAGTCCAAGAATTACATGTCTGATGCCATGTAGGGATGGCAAGAAGGCTGTGCTGTGCTGGGTCTGAGGACTGGAATAGGTACTCACGATCTCCCACATCTGAAGCCTTAGGGTATTTAGACTTCTTACACTAAGGGTCAGGGATCTAAGAATGGGTGTTCCAGCATGCAAAAGGAATGTTACATAGCCTTTTATAACCTAATATCAGAACATGACATCACTTCCACTACACTCTACTGATCAGAGCAGCCATGAGTTTATCCAATTGTAAAGGATGAGGAGAGCAGCCTTGTCTTTTGATAGGGGAAGGGATGAAGAATTTGTGGTCTTATTTTCAACTGCCCCACGTGGAAAGTACGTCAGGAAGATCATGAGACTACATGTCAAGGCTGGAGGTGTACCAGCCCTTGTTATATTAGTAATACACTGAATGGTTTGGGGCCATCTAGGCTTTAGTTCCTGCCTTGTAAAAAGATAGTATTGAATCAAAGGGCCTCTGAGATCTTTCCAAAACTAAGATTCTAGGAATAATTTCTACATCTAGGAAACATATAATAAATTATTTGACAATTCATAAAAAATATCTCACAATAAGTCAGTGGCAGAATGTGCTTTGTATTGTTTTTGTGGCTGAGTGAATAACTAAAACTGTATTTTAAGCAGGCTCTGCCATTTGGTTATTCCTGGATCTGGTGGTTTATATACTGTTGAGGAGGTGGTAGGGAAGAGTCCATGTGGAAAAAAAAGACAGCCAGTCTTTCCCAACATCAGAATGTCTGGGTCTCTGGGACACAACACAAGGGATCAAATAACGTCTCAGCACAAGTAATTGGGGTGATCTGATGATCTTTAGCTGGTGGGGTTGGGCTGGGGGAAATGCTGGAGTAGTCTCTGGGGTAGTGGTGGTGGTAGTGGTAGCCTCTGAGTAAGGAAGGGTGTGATTATTTACTGTTCCTGATGTATACTAATTTATCTATATTTAGAAAAATAACTGAGAGCCTAATGGAGTTCCTCAGAGTGGGCATAAGAACTCAAACAGGTTTTGTTTTGTTTTTTATAATCTGGAAAAAGCAGTCTTCTGCTTTCTATGGGGGATTAACATGGAGAGATAGGGTTGCTGGGTCAATACTGGGATCCCAAGATTATCAGTGTGATAAGACCCAGATCCTGCTTGGCTAAGGCTCACTGAAGAGTAAATCAAACAAGGAAGAAAGGGAGGAGAAGTGGGTCAGGGTCTAGGATGGGAAAACCTGGAACTCAAGACGGAATCTTAAAGGTTTTCCTTACTTAGGATTCCAGCAGAAGCTAGAGCATGTGCTCTCATCTTGGAGGGAAGAGTCTCAGGCAGGCCTGAGAACGCTGAGACTCCATGGTGCCAACAGCAATGCCTCAAGTTTATTTCTCTTTTGTTCTTGTGAAGTGAAGGTGACTGTAAATTCCAGTGCATTTCAGCTGTGCTCAGAGTTCCCAAGGAAAAACGTTTTGAGCATGTGTAAGTAATGGAGGAGTGGTGCCTGTTTGGAGGCCAAAGGAAGTTTCTACAAAAGAAATCAATATGGAGCCCACAAGGGGAAGAGGACACAAGTCAGCTGGCTCCCCTCCCTACCTGGAGTTATGTTCTCTTATTATAGCCCTTCTCTGCTCAGATCTCAGAATTTCAATTCTTCATAGGGGAGACTGAAGCTGGATGTTGATAATACTGATAAAGCTCGTCTTAAAGGTTTCCTTACATTGATAAAATAGCTTGCCTCTGTGATTCATTTTTTTTTATGTAAAATCAAACCAATGACAAAGATAATCTGGGCTAAAGGAGAACTTGAATTCTAATCAAGTCCCTCAAGATGATTTGAATTGGGTAGAATTTAGAGAGTTGCACAAGTGGTTACTTGGCTATCAAGTTTTTTTAGTCATAAGTTTTTTTTAGAATTCATCAGTTGAGGAACTTCACAGGGGAGAAAAATTCTTTTCTCTTTTGGCTTTTGGGATCAATAATTAAAAGTGGCAGGGTGGTTTTGTATTGGAGAGAAGAATATTTGGTGAAAAACTTAGAGCTTTCCTCTAAGCTCAGGCACAAGACAAAGATGTGCACCCTCCCCACTTTTATTCAACAGAGTACTAGAAGTCCTAGCCACAGCAATCAGACAAGAAAAGGAAATCCATTTGTAAAACAAGTGTAAGGAAAAAGGCATCCATTTGTAAAGAATAAGTAAAACTTTCACTATTTTCAGATGGCTTGATACTCTATATAGAAAACCCTAAAGACTCCAAAAATGACTAGAACTGATAAATGAATTCAGTAGAGTCACAAGATACAGAATTAATATACATACATATGTTGCATGTCTATATACTATTAATGAAGTAGAAGAAAGAGAAATTAGGAAAACAACTCCATTTACAATTGATTCAAAAGGAATAAAGTACTTAGGAATAAACTTAACCAGATAGGTAAAAGACCAGTGCTCTGAAAACTGTAAAACATGACACAAACAAATGGAAAGATATTTTATGTTCATTAATTGGGAGAAGCAATATTATTAAAATGTCTATACTACCCAAAGTAGTACATTAAAATTAAATACAGATTTAATGCAATACTTATCAATATACCAACATCATTTTCTCACAAAACTAGAACAAATAATACTAAAATTTGTACTGAACCACAAAAGACCCCAAATAGATAAAGTAATCTTGAAAAAGGACAAAACTGGAGGTATCACAATACCAGATTTCAAGATATACTACATATCTGTAGTAATCAAAACAATATGGTACTGACACAAAAATAGACACACGGATAAATGGAACAAAATAGAGAGTCCAGAAGAAAGCCTGCATTTTTATGGTCAATCAATCTATGACAAAGGAGGCAAGAATGGGAAAAAGACAGTCTTTTCCATAAATGGCGTTGGAAAAACTGGTTCGCTACATACAAAACAATGAAAAAGGACCATGTTCTTATACCATATACATAGATAAATTTAAATGGATTAAAAACCTAAATGTGAGACTTGAAACCATAATATTCCTAAAAGAAAACATAGGCAGTAATCTCTTTGACATCAGCTGTAGAGATGTTTTTTTAGATATGCCTCCTTTGGCAAGGGAAATAAAAACAAAATTAAACTATTAGGACTATACCAAAATAAATTCCTTTTGTGCAAGGAAGGAAACCATCAACAAAATAAAAAGACAACCTACTGAATGGGAGAATATTTGCAAATGATATATTTAATAAGAGGTTGATATCCCAAATATCAACATAAAGAAATTTCACAACTCAAAACAAGCAATCTGATTAAAAAGTGGTCAGGGGAACCTGGGTGGCTCAGTGAGTTAAGCAACCAACTTCAGCTCAGGTCATGATCTCCCGGTTCATGGGTTCAAGCCCGCATTGGGCTTTGTGGTGACAGCTCAGAGCTTGGAGTCTGCTTCAGATTCTGTGTCTCCCTCTCTCTGCCTCTTCCCAGCTCATGCTCTGTCTCTCTCTGTCTCTCAAAAATGAATAAATATTAAAAAATTTCTTAATTGGGGGGAGATGGTGGCGCAGGAGGATGCTTGGCTCACCTCATCCTGCTGATCGCTTAGATTCCACCCATATCTGCCTAAATAACCCAGAAAACCGCCAGAAGACTAGCAGAACGGACTCTCTGGAGCCAAGCGTAGAAGTGTAGGCCCATGGAAGAGGGTAGGAAGGGCAGAGAGGCAGTGTGTGCTACACAGACTGGTGAGAGGGAGCTGGGGCAGTGGAGGGGCAGCCCACCAGGCAAGGCAGAGCCCCCAAAGTCTGGCTTGCAAAAGCGGAGGGTCCAGACTCCATGAGTTCTGACAGCGAGCAGGACTTAACATCTGGAATGTTAAAAGTCAACAGCTTTGCTCTTGGAGATCTGGGAGGGAGAGTGGTTGAGCCCCAGGAGACAGAGCTCAGCTCAGCAGGGGAACAAAGGCACTGGCAAGCACCTTCTCCCTCTCCCATCCCCCAGCCAAAATTCCAAAGAAAACCAGTACCTGTCACCGTCACCAAAATTGCTTGTACTGTGCAAATGCCCAACACTGTGCTTCTGTGGATCCATCCTTTGGATGGGTTGGCCTCCCTCCCGGTGCTGCAGGCCCCTCCCTGAGGGGACCACCAATGGCACAGCAAGCTAAGCCTGCCCCTCCCACCCCTGTGCACCTTGTGGATCCACCCTGACTAATATGCCATCCCATCAAAGCAGCACCACAAGCCTGGCAGTGTGCAAGTAGCCCAGACAGGGGCCACACCACTCCACAGTGAGTCCTGCCCCTGGAGGAGGGGAAGATAAGGTACACATCAGTTTGTGGCACCAGCGGTGGGCAGGGGGCAGACATTGGGTATGACTGTGGCCCCACCCACCAACACAAGTTACTCAGACAGCACAGGGGAAGTGCCCTGCAGTTTGGAGTCACTGCAGGGACTACCCAAAATGACAAAATGGAAGAATTCGCCTCAAAAGAAACTCCAGGAAGTAGCAACAGCTAACGAATTGATCAAAAATGATTTAAACAATATAACGGAACAAGAATTTAGAATAATAGTCATAAAATTAATCGCTGGACTTGAAAAAAGCATAGAGGGCAGCAAAGAATCTATTGCTACAGAGATCAAGGGACTAAGAAATAGTCATGAGTAGCTAAAACATGTTATAAATGAGGTGCAAAGTGAAATGGAGGTGGCCATAGCATGGTTGAAGAGGCAGAGGAGAGAATAGGTGAATTAGAAGATAAAATTATGGAAAAAGAGGAAGCTGAGAGAAAGAGAGATAAAAAAAAATCCAGGAGTATGAGGGGAAAATTAGAGAACTAAGTGATGCACTAAAGAGAAATAATATACGCATAATTCGTATCCCAGAGGAGGAAGAGAGAGGGAAAGGTGCTGAAGGGGTACTTGAAGAAATAATAGCTGAGAACTTCCCTGATCTGGGGAAGGAAAAAGGCATTGAAATCCAAGAGGCACAGAGAACTCCCTTCAGACGTAACTTGAATCGATCTTCTGCACAAATATCATAGTGAAACTGGCAAAATACAAGGATAAAGAGAAAATTCTGAAAGCAGCTAGGGATAAACGTGCTGTAACATATAAAGGGAGACCAGTAAGACTCGTGACGGATCTCTCTACTGAAACCTGGCAGGCCAGAAAGGAATGGCAGGAAATCTTCAATGTGATGAACAGAAAAAAATATGCAGCCAAGAATCCTTCATCCAGCAAGTCTGTCATTTAGAATAGAAGGAGAGATAAAGGTCTTCCCAAACAAACAAAAACTGAAGGAATTCATCACCACTAAACCAGCCCTACAAGAGATCCTAAGGGGGACTCTGTGAGTGAAATATTGCAAGGACCACAAAGTACCAGAGATACCAAAACAAGCATGAAACCTACAGACATCACAATGACTCTAAATCCATATCTCTCAATAATAACACTGAATGTAAATGGACTAAATGCTCCAACCAAAGACATAGGGTATCAGAAAGGATAAAAAAAAAAAAAACAAAAACAAAAAACAAGACCCATCTATTTGCTGTCTACAAGACACTCATTTTAGAACTGAGGACACCTTCAGATCGAAAGTGAGGGGATGGAGATCTATCTATCATGCTACTGGAAGTCAAAAGAAAGCAGGAGTAACCATACTTATATCAAACTAGACTTTAAATTAAAGGCTGTAACAAGAGATGAAGAAGGGCATCATCTAATAATTACAGGGTCTATCCATCAGGAAGAGCTAACAATTAAAATGTCTATGCACCGGATAGGGGAGCCCCCAAATATATAAAACAATTAATCACAAACATAAGCAACCTTATTGATAAGAATGTAGTAGTTGCAGGGGACTTTAATACCCCACTTACAACAGTGGATAGATCATCTAGATACAGGATCAATAAAGACACAAAGGCCCTGAATGATACATTGGATCAGATGCACTTGACAGATATATTTAGAACTCTGCATCCCAAAGCAACAGCATATACTTTCTTCTCGAGTGAACATTGAACATTCTCCAAGATAGATCACATCCTGGGTCACAAAACAGCCCTTTATAAGTATAAAAGAATTAATATCATACCATGCACACTTTCAGACCACAATGCTATGAAACTTGAAATCAACCACAGGAAAAAGTCTGGGAAACCCCCAAAAGCATGGAGGTTAAAGAACACGCTACTAAAGAATGAGTGGGTCAACTAGGCAATTAGAGAAGAAATTAAAAACTATATGGAAACAAATGAAAATGAAAATACAACAATCCAAACGCTTTGGGATGCAGCGAAGGCAGTCCTGAGAGGAAAATACATTCCAATCCAGGCCTATCTCAAGAAACTAGAAAAGTCCCAAATACAAAATCTAACAGGACACCTAAAGGAACTAAAAGCAGAACAGCAAAGACACCCCAAACCCAGCAGAAGAAGAGAAATAATAAAGATCAGAGTAGAAAAAAACAATATAGATTCTAAAAAAAAAACAAACAAACTGTAGAGCAGATCAATGAAACCAAGAGTTGTTTTTTGAAAAAAATAAACAAAATTGATAAACTTCTAGGCAGACTCCTTAAAAAGAAAAGGGAGATGACCCAAATAGATAAAATCATGAAGGAAAATGAAATTATTACAACCAATCCCTCAGCAATTATCAGGGAACACTATGAAAAATTATACGCCAACAAACTGGACAACCTGGAAGAAAGGGACAAATTCTTAAGCACCCACACACTTCCAAAACTCAAACAGGAAGAAATAGAAAACTTGAACGGACCCAAAACCAGCGAAGAAACTGAATCAGTTATCAAAAATCTCCTAACAAATAAGAGTCCAGGAGCACATGGCTTCCCTGGGGAAATCTACCAGACATTTAATGCAGATAATACCTGTTCCAAAAAATAGAAAGAGAAGGAAAACTTCTAGACTAATTCTATGAAGAATTACTTTGATTCCTAAACCAGACAAAGACCTAGCAAAAAAAGAGAACTACAGGCCAATATCCCTGATGAATACAGATGCAAAAGTTCTCAACAAGATACTACCAAATTGAATTCAACAGCCTATAAAAAGAATACAGACAACAAAAGGAAATCAAAGGCATCAAAATTGGCAAAGATGAAGTCAAGCTTTCCTTTTTGCAGATGACATGATACTATACATGGAAATCCGATAGACTCCACCAAAAGTCTGCTAGAACTGATACATGAATTCAGCAAAGTCTCAGGATACAAAATCAATGTACAGAAATCAGTTGCATTCTTTTACACTAATAATGAAGCAAGAGAAAGACAAATAAAGAAACTGATCCCATTCACAATTGCACCAAGAAGCATAAAATACCTAGGAATAAACCTAACCAAAGATATGAAAGAACTGTATGCTGAAAGCTCTAGAAAGCTTATGAAGGAAATTGAAGAAGATAAAAAGAAATGGAAAAGCATTCCATGCTCATGGATTGGAAGAATAAATATTATCAAAATGTCAAAACTACCTAAAGCTATCTACACATTCAATGCAATCCCAATCAAAATTGCACCAGCATTTTTCTCGTCGCTAGAACAAGCAATCCTAAAATTTCTATGGAACCACAAAAGGCCCCGAATAGCCAAAGTAATTTTGAAGAAGAAGACCAAAGCGGGAGACATCACAACCCCAGACTTTAGCCTCTACTACAAAGCTGTCATCATCAAGACAGCATGGTATTGGCACAAAAACAGACACATAGACCGATGGAATAGAATAGAAACCCCAGAATTAGACCCACAAACGTATGGCCAACTAATCTTTGACAAAGCAGGAAAGAATATCCAATGGAAAAAAGACAGTCTCTTTAACAAATGGTGCTGGGAGAACTGGGCAGCAACATGCAGAAGGATGAAACTAGACCACTTTCTGACACCATTTACAAAAATAAACTAAAATAGATAAAGGACCTGAATGTGAGACAGGAAACCATCAAAACCCTAGAGGAGAAAGCAGGAAAAAACCTCTCTGACCACAGCCACAGCAATTTCTTACTGGACACATCTCCAAAGGCAAGGGAATTAAAAGCAAAAATGAACTATTGGGACCTCATAAAGATAAAAATCTTCTTCACTGCAAAGGAAAAAATCCACAAAATTAAAAGGCAACCAACGGAATGGGAAAAGATATTTGCAAATGACATATTGGACAAAGGGCTAGTATCCAAAATTTATAAAGAGCTCACTAAACTCCACACCTGAAAAACAAATAATCCAGTGAAGAAATGGGCAGAAAATATGAATAGACACTTCTCTAAAGAAGACATCCAGATGGCGAACAGGCACAAGAAAAGATGCTCAACATTGCTACTCATCAGGGAAATACAAATCAAAACTACACTCAGATACCACCTCACGCCAGTCAGAGTGGCTAAAATGAACAAATCAGGAGACTATAGATGCTGGAGAGGATGTGGAGAAAGGAGAACCCTCTTACACTGTTGGTGGGAATGCAAACTGCTGCAGCCACTCTGGAAAACAGTGTGGAGGTTCCTCAAAAACTTAAAAACAGATCTACCCTATGACCCAGCAATAGCACTGCTAGGAATTTATCCAAGGGATACAGGAGTGCTGATTTATAGGGGCACTTGTACCCCAATGTTTATAGCGGCACTTTCAACAATAGCCAAATTATGGAAAGAGCTTAAATGAATGGATAAAGAAGATGTGGTTTATATACACAATGGAATACTACGTGGCAATGAGAAAGAATGAAATATGGCCTTTTGTAGCAACGTGGATGGAACTGGAGAGTGTGATGCTAAGTGAAATAAATCATACAGAGAAAGACAAATACCATACGTTTTCACTCTTATGTGGATCTTGAGAAACTTAACAGAAGATCGTGGGGGAGGGGAAGGAAAAAAAAGGTTAGAGAAGGAGGGAGCCAAACCATAAAAGACTCTTAAAAACTCAGAATAAACTGAAGGTTGATGGAGGGTTAGAGGGAGAGGAAAGTGGGTGATGGGCATTGAGGAGGTCACCTGTTGGGATGAGCACAGGGTGTTGTATGGAATCCAATTTGACAATAAATTTCATATTAAAAAATAAAATAAAATAAAAAAGTTTTTAATTAAAAAAATGGGCACAAGATCTGAATAGACATTTTTCCAAAGAAGACATACAGATGGCCAACAGACATTCAGATGAGCAGCATGAAAAGATGCCTAACATCACTCATTATCAGAGAAATGCAAATCAAAATAACAATGAGATATCACTCTAAACCAGTCAGAATGGCTAAAATGAAAAACACAAGAAATATCAAGTGCCAGTGAGGATGCAGAGAAAAAGGAACCCTTGTGCAGTGTTGGTGGGAATGCAAGCTGGTGAAGCCACTGTGGAAAACAGTATGGAGTTTCCTCAAAAATTAAACATAAAATTACCATATGATCTAGCCATTCTACTACTAGGTATTTACTCAAAGAAAACAAAACACTAATTTGAAAGGGTATATACACTCCTATGTTTATTGCAGCATTATTTATAATAGCCAAGATACAGAAACAACCCCAGTGTCCATCCACAGAAGAATGAATAAAGATGTAGCATGCATATATATATATATATATATATATATATGTCATGTATGTAGCACACACACACACACACACACACACACACACACACTGGAATATTACTCAGCCATAAAAAAGGGATGAGATCTTGCCATTTGCAACAACATGGATGGACCTACAGGGTATAATTCTAAGTGAAATAAGTCAGTCAGAGAAAGACAAACATCGTATGATTTCACTCTTGTGAGTTTAAAAAACAAAGAAAAAAAGAGACAAACCAGACTCTAAAATATAGAGAACAAACTAGTGGTTGCCAGAGGGAATGTGGATGGAGGGATGGGGAAAATAGGTAAAGCGGATTAAGAGTACACTTATCGCATCAAAGAAAGACAAATACCATATAATTTCACTCATATGTGGAACTTAAGAAACAAAACAAACACAGAGGAGTAAAAAGAGAGGAAAACTAAGAAACAGACTTTTTAAAAATGATTTTACTTATTTATTAAAATTTTGTTTAACAAACCTTTATTTTTGAGACACAGAGAGACACAGCACGAGCTGGGGAGAGGCAGAGAGAGAGGGAAACACAGAATCTGAAGGAGGCTTCAGGCTCTGTGCTGACAGAGCTCGAACTCACAAACTGTGAGATCATGACCTGAGCTGAAGTTGGACGCTTAACTGACTGAGCCACCCAGGCACCCCTAAAAGATTTTATTTTTAAGTAATCTCTACACACAACATGGGGCCCAAACCCACAACCCCAAGATCAATAGTTACATGCTCTATCCACTGAGCCAGACAGATGCCCAAAAAACAGACTCTTAACTATAGAGAGCAAACTGATGGTTACCAGAGGGGTGTTAAGTAGGTGATGGGTATTAAAGAGAACACTTGTGATGAGTACTGGGTGTTATATGTAAGTGTTGAATCACTAAATTCTACACCTGAAACTAATATTGCACTGTATGTAAATTAGCTGGAATTTACATAAAAACTTGGAAGAAAAAAAATAAAAATGCACACACATGAAAAAAAAAACACAAACAAAACAACAAAAAAGAGTATAGTTATCCTGGTGTGCACTGAGTAATGTATACAATTGTTGGGTTCTATTGTACACCTGAAAGTAATATAACACTATATGTTAATTATACTTGAATAAAGAAGCAAATAAGAAAGTAAATAAATAAATACACAAATAAATAATAAAATACTAAGATGGAAAAAAAAAGGGATAACATTTGAACAATTAGAGTTGGTCGGAATGGAATGGGCTTTCCGTAGAGGAAGGAAGATTCCCTTTCTCTGAAAGTGACCTGGCAAAGAGGTCTCATATATGGCTGGTCAGCTGACTTTTAAGGTACTTTCTTACTCCAAGGGTTCATGATTCTATAATTCCAAGCCTCAGCTTTTCTCCTCCTGAAATAAAGTCTTTGGGTCCAAGACTTCACATGGAAACTACAGGCCCTGCCTTTCAATTCCTTCTAAAAGGTTCTGGAGCATGTGTTTATGTGTCCCTTGAGAAGGGATCAATTTAGTCCTAATTGTGATTTCTTTCCCTTAAAATAATAAATGTTAGACTTGCCTGAGTCTGGACTTTTCATTTAGAAACTTGTTCTCTAGGCAAAACCTTTGCAATGTGATAAAATAAAGCATCCCAGAGGGTTCTGCAACACAACCATAGCCACTTTACAGACCTGGGGAAAACTGCACTGCTACACCCAGGGCAAACTGGGCTGCACAAACTAATGTGTGCCACATATTCCTTCTTCTCTCAGAGCAGCCTGATGAGCCTACTCTGGTACAGTGACTTTTAAACATCTTTTACCATAATGTACATTAGGAAATATATTTTATATTCCAAATTAGTTTTCACCCATATGCATAACTGACATAAAAATTGCACAAAATAATACCTTCTTTACCTCCCTATGACCTACTATGATATTCTCAATCATATTTTCTGTTATGTCCATTTATTTTTTTACCTCTACATTGCTATAAAATAATGCTAGTCACAGCACACTAATTTGATTTTGTGACCCACAAATGGGGTGAGTCCTTAATTAGAAAAACACAATTCTTGTGGATTGAATTCTGAAGTCAGTCCTAAAATTTAGGCATGTTTTAGCCCCATTTAATGAGAAAATCAAGGCTTTGGTGTTAACCAGTCTGCAAAAACCTATCAGGGTTGTTAAAATTACTGAGATAAATGAAATCCAATAAGCTGAGACTTATATATGTTTGTATCTATTATTGCATTGATTCAACAAACATTTTTATTTTGTCTGTCACCAATACTGTGTTACTATGTGCCAGACATGGCTAGACTCTATAGCTACAAACATTAGTATCCCATAATCTCTCTCTTGAGGGAGCTCACAGACTGGGACATGAGAACCAATTTAAGTTTAAGCTCTTTTCCTAGGGTTCTGTTGGCAAGAACAAATTTTTCTCTACATTGCAAAGGCTCTTCTGGTTGATTTAAGAATTAAATTGACTTAAGATATCAATAGGAGAAAATCAAATTTAGTTTTTTTATGTAAAGGAACCCCACATATATGAGAAGTTCCAAAACAGAAAGGTAAAATGAGATATATTTGCGATCCTGAGCTAAGGAATCGGATAGTGTACAGGGATTTTAGAGGGGAGGAGGATAATTCACAGGACAATAAGGAGAGCAGATGTTTGATAATTAGATGTTTGCCCTGCCATACAAATGTGTCAGCCTGACAAAATTTACCTCTGGTAATAACTTTAATTCTTGGAAAGAACCGCAATTAGATTTTTCTATGCAATTAAGGAAGGAACAAAAGGTTTTCTTGAACCCAGAGGTTCTTGACTGCCTTTACCTCAGAATAGTCCACAAGCCAAAGTAGCACATTTTGGGGAGACTTGCTCTGAATCACTTCAGTTCCCAGAATATCACCTTGGGAAACTTGACCTTCATTTGTAGAACAAGTTAGGGTTCTATTGTTTTGGCTGACTTCCCCGCCCCCTCCAAAAAAATAAGAATCTCCAATTCTAGGGCCACCACATTTAGAACCCCCACGCTCATCTCTGGGATACAAGCATGGTGTAGGAACAAGTTCCTCCCTCTCTTTTGCAAAAGTGCTCCTCATTTGTGTCTCTTATACTCAGAGGTCAGTGGTCACATGAGATTTCTCAAGAGGCAGTGGGAAAGAGGCAAGAGGGTCTCTGGGCTCTCTGTGATGAGGCATGGCCATTAGGGCAGTGCCCTCAGGTGGGCCAGGTTCTTGAAGCTCTTCCAGGAGAGACAAGATGAGTTTGCTATTCAAGGCATTTGCTTTAGTTTTCCAATGAGCTTATCTTTCTCTTCAAATGAGGAGCTGTACCTGCAGCCTCAGAAAGTACAATTATAAGAATTCCAGAGCAGAAGTATCTCCACAGTTGGAGGGAGACAACTTTTCAGGAGCAAGGTGCATGGATGTGAATTGGGGGAGATAACACTTTCTGTGGAGAGACAAAAGGAAGAGAAAGAGAGAAGTTGTGAAGGTGTGGCTTAGAGTTAGCACAAGAAGAAAAACCTCTCTGTACCATGTACTGGGAATAAGAACTTTGGACTGTGCCAGTTCTTTTTTTGCAAACAGCTTTTGGAGCTGAAACTCTGAGGTTTTGAAAGTGCATGACTTTCTCCGGAGTGGAGCCAGGTTGTGTGCTCTTGGGGAGGAGGTAGCTGGCCCCAGAGGGCATAACATGGTGTAGCAATCTCAGAGGTACACTGGGAGAAAACAGTCCCTTTCCTGGAGTACTTTGGGAAGAGGGTTTATTGCCTCCACAAGGACAAAAGTCCCTATAGGTGCCAGCCAAAGACCTTTCATCAGCAGGGTGGAAAGCATCTACTCTGGAAGAGGAGAGGAGATCTGCACTGTGCTACGTCCTTTAAGACTTTGGGGTTTGAATCCCAGCCATGTGCCAAGGAGAAGACACAGGAGAGTTTTGGAGCAGGGCAAGCTAACTGTCCTTGCTGTTCTGTGAGGGCTTCTAGAACAGCACAGTTTGAGATCCCTGGTCCAGGAAGGGGAGATTGTGGTGACACCATTTTCTGCCCAACACCAACATAGTGGGACTTCATGGTGGGACCTGCTTACATAAAACCCTGTCCCTCTGTGCTTAGCAACTGCTTATTTACTGGGGCAAGACTGAGTCTGACCCAAGGCAGACAACCTCTCCTGTAGACCAGCACAACAGACAACTAGGCACCAACTGACAGTTCTTGTTTTTCCCCCCTTTCCCCCCCTCCCTCTTCTTTTTTTCTTTTGGAATCAGGCTCACAGTTTCTGATTATTTTGTCATTTCTTTTTATCTTTTTTTATCAGTTTTTTTATTCTTTTCTGTTTCCTTCTTGCCTCTTTTCTTCTGCTTTTTCCTTCTCTTTTCTTTTCTTTTCTTTTTTTTTTTATGTTTCCTTGGAATTAGCCTTATAGGCTTTGGATTCTATGTTTGGTTTTATTATTTCCCCTTTCCTTATTCTCTTTTTTTGGGATCAAGAGTCCCCCTTTTTCATTTTTTCCAGAGTTACTTCAACAAATGAATCAAAGCACACCTAGTTAAGGTTCTAAAAATTCTGCCCCTGCAAGCAAGGAGAAGCTCTGTAGAGGACTGACTAGTGGGATAGAGCAGCCAAAATTCAACAGCAGAGTGCACACAACATACACCAGAAACACTTCATCGAGTGCCAGGCCCTGGATAGTGTATGATCCCTTTTTAACATAGTAGTACTTGCAACTGCAGGACACATAACAAGCTTTTAAAACATGCAAAAGATAACAACTTAGCCAAAATGACAACATGGAGGAATTATCCCCAAAAGAAAGGTCAAGAAGAAATCACAGCCAGAGACTTGCTCAAAACAGATATAAACAATATATTGGAACAACAGTCATAAGACTAATATCTGGGCTTGAAAAAAAACACAGAAGAAGACACCAGAGAAACCCTTGCTTCAGAGATCAAAGACCTAAGAACTAGTCAAGATGAGTATAAAAATGCTATAGCTGAGATGCAAAATAAACTAGATAGAGTGACAGCAAGTGCTGAAGAAGCAGAGGAGAGAATAGGTGAAATAGATTAAATTACGGGAAGTAATAAAACTGAATGAAAGAGGGAAGGGAAGTTACTAGATCATGAGTAGAGAATTAGAAGTGATTCCATGACACAAAGCAATCTCTGTATCATAGGAGTCCCAGAATAAGAAAAGCAAGAAAAAGTGGCAGAAGACTTATTTGAACAAATTATAGCTGAGAACTTCCCTAATCTGGGGAAGGAAACAGGCATCCAAGTCCAAGAGACACAGAGAACTGCCTTCAAAATCAACAAAAACAGGTCAACACCATGGCATATCATAGTGAAAGTGGCAAAATACAAAGATAAAGAGAGAATTCTGAAAGCAGCTATGGACAAAAGGTTCTTAACTTCTTAGAGTAGACACATAAAGTTAGTAGCAGACCTGTCCACTGAAACTTGGCAGGCCAGAAAGGAGTGGCAGGAAATATTCAATGTGCTGAATAAGAAAAATATGCAGGCAAGAATCTTTTGTCCAGCAAGGCTGTCATTCAGAATAGAAGGAGAGATAAACACTTCCCCAGACAAATAAAAACTAAAGGAGGTTGTGACCACTAAACCAGCCATGCAAGAAATCTAAGGAGGACTCTGTGAGTGGAAAGCAGCAAAGATTACAAAGGACCAGAGAACATCAGCAGAAACACAAAATCAACAGATAACACTGTGGCAATAAATTCATATCTTTCAATAATCACTCTGAATGTAAATGTACTAAGTGCCCCAATCAAGACATAAGGTATCAGACTGGATAAAAAAAGTGACCTATATATATGCTGCTTACAAGAGACTCATTAAGCTATTGGACATCAAAAGAAAGCCAGAGTAGCCATACTTATATCAGACAAACTAGATTTTAAAACAAAGACTGTAACAAGAGGTTAAGAAGGGTACCATATCATAATTAAAGGGTCTATCCAACAAGAAGAGCTAATAATTGTAAATATTTTTGCTCTAACTTGGAGGCACTCAAATATATAAATCAATTAATCACAAATATAAGCAAAGTTATTGATACTAATACCATAATTTTAGGAGACTTTAAAACTCCACTTACAGTGAGGTGCCTGGGTGGCTCCGTCAGTTAAGTGTCCGACTTCAACTCAAGTCATGATCTCATGGTGCATGGGTTTGAGCCCTGTTTTGGGCTCTGTGCTGACAGGTCAGAGCCTGGAGTCTTCCTCAGGTTCTGTGTCTCCCTCTGTCTCTGCCCCTCCCTACATCATTTTTTTCTCTCTCTCTCAAAAAATAAACATTAAATAAACAAATAAATAAATACTCCACTTACAACAATGGACAAATCATCTAAGCAGAAAATCAACAAGGAAACAGAGGTTCTGAATGAAACATTAGACCAGATGGACTTAATAGATATATTCAGAACATTTCATCCTAAAGCATCAGAATACACATTCTTTTCGAGTGCACATGGAATATTCTCCAGAATAGATCACATATTGGGTCACAAATCAGCCCTCCACAGGTACAAAAAGATTGAGATCATACCATGCATATTTTCAGATCACAATGCTATGAAATTTGAAATCAACCACAAAAAAAAAATTGGAAAGCCCTCAAATACATGGAGGTTAAAGAAATCCTACTAAAGAATGAATAGGTTAACAAGGAAATTAAAGAAGAAATTAAAATACACATGGAAGCAAATAAAAATGAAAACACAACAGTCCAAACACTTTGGGATGCAGCAAAAGCTCTCCTAAGAGAGAAATATATTGCAATTCAGGCCTATGTCAAGAAGTAAGAAAGTTCCCAAATACACAACCTAACTTTACACCTAATGGAGCTAGAAAAGGAGTAGCAAATAAAGCCCAAAGTCAGCAGAAGAGAAATAATAAAGATTATTATTATTAGTCAGCAGAAATAAATGATATAGAATCCCTCCCCCAAAACCCCCAGTAGATCAATGAAACTAAGAGCTGTTGTTTTAAAAGAATAAATAAACTGATAAACCCCTATCCAGACTTCTTAAAAAGGAAAGAGAGTGGACCTAAATAAATAAAATCATAAATGGAAGAGGAGAGATCACAACCAACACCGCAGAAATACAAAGAATTATGAGAATGCTATGAAAAAGTATATGCCAACTAACTGGACAATTGGGAAGAAATGGACAAATTCCTGGACACTCACACATTACCAAAACTCAAACAGGAAGAAATAGTAAATTTGATCAGGCCCATAATCAGCAAAAAAATTGAATTGGTTATCAAATATCTCCCAACAAATAACAGTCCTGGGCCAGATGGCTTCCCACGGGAATTCTACCGGATATTTAAAGAAGAGTTAATACCTAATCTCCTTAAACTGTTCCAAAAATAGAAATGGAAGGAAAGCTTCCAAGCTCATTCTATGAATCCAGCATTACCTTGATTCCCAAACCAGACAAAGGCTCTACTAAAAAGGAGAATTACAGGCCAATATCCCTGATGAAACTGGATGCAGAAATTCTCAACAAGATACTAGCAAATTGAATTCAACAGTACATCAAAGTATTCACCAGGATCAAGTGGGATTTATTCATTGGCTGCAGGGCTGGTTCAATATTTGCAAATCAATCAATATGATACGCCACATTAATAAAAGAAAGGATAAGAATCATGTGATCCTTTCAAGAGATGCAGAAAAAGCATTTGACAAAATACAGCATCCTTTCTTGACAAAAACTCTTAAGAAAGTAAGAATAGAAGGAACATACTTCAACATCATAAAAGCCATATTTGAAAGGCCCACAGCTCATATCATTCTCAATTGGGAAAGACTGTGAGCTTTCTCCCTGAGATCAGGAAAATGACAGGGATGTCCACTCTCACGATTGTTGTCCAACATAGTACTGAAAGTCTTAGTCTCAACAATCAGACAACAAAGAGAAATAAAGGCATCCAAATAGGCCAGGAAGAAGTCAAACTTTCACTCTTCACAGATAACGTGATACTTACATGGAAAACTCAAAAGATTCCACAAAAAAAACCTGTTAGAGCTGATACATTAATTCAGCAAAGTCACAGGATACAAAATAAATGTACAGAAATAGGTTGCATTTCTATACACCAATAAAGAAGCAGCGGAAAGAGAAATCAAGGAACCAATCCCATTTACAATTGCACGAAAAACCATAAGATACCCTGGAATAAACCTAACCAAAGAGGTAAAAGAAAGAAGACATAAAGAAATGGAACAACATTCCAAGCTTATGGATTAGAAGACAAATATTGTTAAAATGTCAATACTACCCAAAGCAATCTACACATTCAATGCAATCTCTATCAAAATAACACCAGCATTGGGGTGTCTGGGTGGCTCAGCCAGTTAAGTGTCTGACTTCAGGTCAGGTCATGATTTCACAGTTTGTGGGTCCAAGCCTCACATCAGACTCTATGCTGACAGCTGGGAACCTGGAGCCTGCTTCAGATTTTGTGTCTCCCTCTCTCTCTCTTTGCCCCTCTCCTACTTGAGTTCCATCTCTTTCTCTCAAAAATAAATAAAAATTAAAAAACTTTAAAAAATAAAACCAACATTCTTCACATAGCTAGAACAGGCAATTCTAAGACTTGTATGGAACAAGAAAAGACCCCAAATGCCAAAGTAATGTTGGTAAAGAAAACCAAAGTTAGAGGCATCACAATTCCGGACTTCAAGTTGTATTGCAAAGCTGTTAATCATCAAGACAGTATGGTACTGGCACAAAACAGACACATAGATCAATGGAACAGAATAGAGAACCCAGAAATGGATCCACAGATATATGGCCAACTAATCTTCAACAAAGCAGGAAAGAGTATTGAATGGTAAAAAGACAGTCTCTTCAGTAAATGGTGTTGGAAAACTGGACAGCAATATGCAGAAGAATAAAACCAGACTACTTTCTTACACCATACACAAAAATAAATTCACAATAGCTGAAAGACCTAAATGTGAGACAGGAAACCATCAAAATTCTACAGGAGAAAACAGGCAGCAACCTCTTTTACGTTGTCTGCCTCAACTTCTTACTTGACATGTTTTGGAAGGCAAGGGAAATAAAAGCAAAAATGAACTATTGGGACCTCATTAAGATAAAAAGCTTCTGCACAGTGAAGGATACAATCAACAAAACTAAAAGGCAACCAATGGAATGGGAGAAGATATTTTCAAATGACATATCAGATACAGGGTTAGTATCCAAAATCTATAAAGAACTTACCAAACTCAACACCCAAGAAACAGATAATTTGAGTGAGGAAATGGGCAGAAGACATGAACAGACTCTTTTCCAAACAAGACATCCAGATGGCTAACAGACATATAAAAAGATGTTCAACATCACTCATCATCAGGGATATACGAATCAAAACCACAATGAGATACCACCTCACATCTCTCAAAATGGCTAAAATTAACAACTCAGGAAACAATAGATATTGGCAAAGATGCAGAGAAAGATGTAAACTGGTGCAGCCACTCTGGAAAACAATTTGTGAAAACAAAAGTGAAGTTTCCTCAAAAAATTAAATAGAACCACCCTACTACTCACCAATTGCACTACTAGATGTTTATCCAAAGAATACAAAAATGCTGATTTGAAAGGGCACGTGCACCCCAATGTTTATAGCAGTGCTATCAACAATCACCAAATTATGGAAAGAACCCAAATGTCCGTTAACTGATGAATGGATAAAGATGTGGTTTATATATACAATGGAATAACACTCCATAATGAAAAAGAATGAAATCTTGCCTTTTACAACAATGTGAATGGAAGGAGAAGATATTATGCTAAGTGAAATAAGTCAGAGAAAGACAAATATCATATGATTTCATTCACATATGGAATTTAAGAAACAACACATGAACAAAGGGGAAGCGAAGGAATAATAAGATAAAAACAGAGGGAGGAAAACCATAAGAGACTCTTAAATACAGAGAACAAACTAAGGGTTTAAATACAGAGAACAAACTAAGGGTTTCTAGTGGAGAGGTGTGTGGGGGGATGGGTTAAATGGAGGATGACCATTAAGAAGGGCATTTTTCAGGATGAGCACTTGGTGACCTATGTAAATGATAAATCACTGGGTTCTACTATTGAAACCAAGACTACACTATATGTTAACTAACTTGAGTTTAATTAAAAAATAAAAATAATTAAAGACAAAAAAAGAACTCCAGGACCTGGTCTCTTTTAGTGTTTTATGTAATACACAATAATACTGGGAGGAAGTTTTGATGAGTCCAGTTTTAAGGATGAAGAAAGTGAATATATTGCATGCTGTCCAAGATGGCACAACTAGTAAATGGTAGAGTTAGGATTTGAGTTCATGTCTATAGGATTCTGAAGTTGCCTGTGGGCAGGGGCTGTGGCTAATCCAAGGAAGGAAGGAACATGAAAGGAAAATGACACCTGGCTAGAAGGCTCTGGGGAGGTGGGAAGCTCAAAGCTTCCTCACTTCATTCTTTGCCCACTTACCTTGTACTCTGTTGCTTCTGTCCCTCCTCTCAAAATGAGGCTGTCTGATAAAGATTAGAGCCAGGGCCCAGGTGAATAGGCCAGGAGACACAGATGTTTTTGTTGTTGTCCACATTGCCCTCACAAAGCATTGTTCAACCTGCAAACAAAAGGCACTCAATCTTGGTCCTTTGCCTGAGCATATTTTCTGTCCCTTCCTCAAGACCCCACGTTAGTTCACATAAGTGCATTAGTAGGGACCCAGAAGAGCCTCAGGCTCTGCTCTCACAATGGCTTCTGGTGGTATAAGGATGGTCTAAGGAGTTCTATGTTTGGTGAGACTTTGCTGCAAAAGGGCTTATCCTCTGGGCTGATGTGGTGGGCTTAATATGCAGATCATGAGAGAAAGGCTGAGTTCCCTCCCAGGATTCCTTGACTGTGTTGGTCATTTTATCCTTAACTTGTAACAGAATCAAAGTTTGGGAATACCTGGGCAGAGGTTCCCTACAAAATGTTCATGTTAAAGTATCAGTGATATATAAGTACACTTTTATTTTCACATCAAAGTATACATGAAAGAAATGTTTGTTCCTCGGGGAGACCACAAAAATAGAAGCCACAGACTGCCCTTTCCCATCTCCCACAGACAGTTGGCTTTGCCTGGGCCTTGTTTAGAAAATTGGGTCATTTCAGATTCTTGAGTCTTCACTTTTTGGCCCTTTATCAAACTAATAATTTTAATGTGAGAATCAAACCATTATTGCTGAGCAAGAACAAGGGGTCTAGGTCCCAGACAAAGCCATCTAGAATTTCACAGACGAGAGCCAGCATTATTCAAAATCAAACACCCCCACATCTAATTCAATTTATTTATTCAGCCAGGGACTTGGGGAATATACGATTTAAGCTGAAAAACAAGACTATAAAGGGTATTATATATCAATCTGGTTACCAAAAGAGGAGGCTACAGTCCAGCTTCTCCTTGACACCATGTGGCTTTCTCAAGAGTCCTGTATGTAAATCCAGGAGGCTTTATGCTGACAAAGCCCTTTGATAAGATCAGCCTTAGAACTATAAAAAATTCACTGGGAAAACTAGAATGAGTTTTGTTTTGAATATGCCATAAGTTTTGAAGAGGCCCCTCCATGGTGCAGAAGTCTAGGGAGCAAGTTCAGGAGCCTAAAACTTTGAAATACTTAGCTAGTGTGGGTTTTGATATGATTAGATCTGTATTTAGGTGAAGTGACAGATTTTCAGGATCTTGGATAACATGACTCCACTCTTTGTAAAATGGGCTAAATGGTGTCCCTCATCCCCCACCTCCCATTTGTTGAAGTCTCCCAACCCCCAGTAACTCAGATGTGACTGTGTTTGAGATAGGATTCTTAAAGTGGTAATTAAGTTACAATGAGGGACCTGAATCCAATATGACTATTGTCTTTATAAGATAAGGAGGTTAAGGCACAGATACATACAGAGCGAAGACACAATGGAGAAGATGTTCACCGATAAGGCAAGGAGAGTCCTCAGTAGAAACCAACCCTGCCCACACCTTGATCTCAAATTTCTAGCCTCTAGAACTGTGAGACAATAAATTTCTGCTGTTTCTGCCACCCAGTCTGTGGTATTTTTGTTATAGCTGTATAACATATAATATACTAGTATATTATAAACTAATATACTTTTGTTATAGCTATAAACTAATGTACTTTGTAATAAAAGATGACCTTTACTCCCCAGTTCCAGTAATGACTGGGAACATATTGTGGTGACTTGGAAAAGAAATTAAGCTATCAGCTTCAAAAAGACATAATTACAGTATAATGAATGAAAAAGATATTGTTCTACCCTCCCAGCCCCTTATGCCGCCCTGCCCCACTTCTAGAGAGTTGAGATGAGAGTGGGTTCAGATCACAGGTATAAAGGGATACAAGATCAGGAATGTCTATTGGGAGCTTTATTTTTGTATATCAAGTATGAACTAACAATATAAATGTAGCTAGTAAAATGTTACTTTTATTCATTCCTTTCAAATTGAATTAAATATGACCTTAGGCCCTTATTCTGCTGAACTGGTGGAAAACCCATCTCAGTCATTAATGGGACTACCACGAAAGATTTTGTAAAGATGATAGGATTTTACATAACCACAAAGTAGCAGAGAGACTGTTCTGGTCAGCATCAGAGGGCCATTGGTCCTGGGAATCTAGTGGCCTTGTTGCTATCAAAACATGGGAATATTTCCAGGGACCAAGAGCATGGGTCCTCCTTAGGTATATCATGCAGCCATCTCAGAAGGACCTGCCACCATCCTGAAACATGGCTATGGGGAGAACCTCGTCCCTTTTTGGTGTTGGGGATTCTCTCTCCCCTAGTCTTCCAGGGCATGGTCCATAATCTCTTCAATGAATTTTTTCTTTCTTTTTTTTTTTAATATATGAAATTTCTTGTCAAATTGGTTTCCATACAACACCCAGTGCTGATCCCAAAAGGTGCCCTCCTCAATACCCATCACCCACCCTGCCCTCCCTCCCACCCCCCACCAACCCTCAGTTTGTTCTCACTTCTTAACAGTCTCTTATGCTTTGGCTCTCTCCCACTCTAACCTTTTTTTTTTTTCCTTCCCCTCCCCCATGGGTTTCTGTTAACTTTCTTAGGATCCACATAAGAGTGAAACCATATGGTATCTGTCTTTCTCTGTATGGCTTATTTCACTTAGCATCACACTCTCCAGTTCCATCCACGTTGCTACAAAAGGCCATATTTCATTCTTTCTCATTGCCACATAGTATTCCATTGTGTATATAAACCACAATTTCTTTATCCATTCATCAGTTGATGGACATTTAGGCTCTTTCCATAATGTGGCTATTGTTGAGAGTGCTGCTATAAACATTGGGGTACAAGTGCCCCTATAAATCAGTACTCCTGTATCCCTTGGATAAATTCCTAGCAGTGCTATTGCTGGGTCATAGGCTAGGTCTATTTTAAATTTTCTGAGGAACCTCCACACTGCTTTCCAGAGCGGCTGCACCAATTTGCATTCCCACCAACAGTGCAAGAGGGTTCCCATTTCTCCACATCCTCTCCAGCATCTATAGTCTCCTGATTTGTTCATTTTGGCCACTCTGACTGGCGTGAGGTGATATCTGAGTGTGGTTTTGATTTGTATTTCCCTGATAAGGAGCGACGTTGAACATCTTTTCATGTGCCAGTTGGCCATCCGGAAGTCTTCTTTAGAGAAGTGTCTATTCATGTTTTCTGCCCATTTCTTCACTGGGTTATTTGTTTTTTGGGTGTGGAGTTTGATGAGCTCTTTATAGATTTTGGATACTAGCCCTTTGTTCGATATGTCATTTGCAAATATCTTTTCCCATTCCGTTGGTTGCCTTTTAGTTTTGTTGGTTGTTTCCTTTGCTGTGCAGAAGCTTTTTATCTTCATAAGGTCCCAGTAATTCACTTTTGCTTTTAATTCCCTTGCCTTTGGGGATGTGTCGAGTAAGAGATTGCTACGGCTGAGGTCAGAGAGGTCTTTTCCTGCTTTCTCCTCTAGGGTTTTGATGGTTTCCTGTCTCACATTCAGGTCCTTTATCCACTTTGAATTTATTTTTGTGAATGGTGTGAGAAAGTGGTCTAGTTTCAACCTTCTGCATGTTGCTGTCCAGTTCTCCCAGCACCATTTGTTAAAGAGACTGTCTTTTTTCCATTGGATGTTCTTTCCTGCTTTGTCAAAGATGAGTTGGCCATATGTTTGTGGGTCTAGTTCTGGGGTTTCTATTCTATTCCATTGGTCCATGTATCTGTTTTTGTGCCAATACCATGCTGTCTTGATGATGACAGCTTTGTAGTAGAGGCTAAAGTCTGGGATTGTGATGCCTCCTGCTTTGGTCTTCTTCAAAATTACTTTGGCTATTCGGGGCCTTTTGTGGTTCCATATGAATTTTAGGATTGCTTGTTCTAGTTTTGAGAAGAATGCTAGTGCGATTTTTTTTTAATTTTTTTAACGTTTATTTATTTTTGAGACAGAGAGAGACAGACCATGAACGGGGGAGGGTCAGAGAGAGAGGGAGACACAGAATCTGAAACAGGCTCCAGGCTCTGAGCCATCAGCACAGAGCCTGACGCGGGGCTTGAACTCACGAACCATGAGATCATGACCTGAGCCGAAGTCAGCTGCTTAACTGACTGAGCCACCCAGGCGCCCCTGGTGCAATTTTGATTGGGTGAATTGTAGATAGCTTTGGGTAGTATTGACATTTTGACAATATTTATTCTTCCAATCCATGAGCAGGGAATGTCTTTCCATTTCTTTATATCTTCTTCAATTACCTTCATAAGCTTTCTATACTTTTCAGCATACAGATCTTTTACATCTTTGGTTAGATTTATTCCGAGGTATTTTATGCTTCTTGGTGCAATTGTGAATGGGATCAGTTTCTTTATTTGTCTTTCTGTTGCTTCATTGTTAGTGTATAAGAATGCAACTGGTTTCTGTACATTGATTTTGTATCCTGCAACTTTGCTGAATTCATGTATCAGTTCTAGCAGACTTTTGGTGGAGTCTGTCGGGTTTTCCATGTATAATATCATGTCATCTGCAAAAAGCGAAAGTTTGACTTCATCTTTGCCAATTTTGATGACTTTGATTTCCTTTTGTTGTCTGATTGCTGAAGCTAGAACTTCTAGCACTATGTTAAACAACAGCGGTGAGAGTGGGCATCACTGTCGTGTTCCTGATCTCAGGGAAAAAGCTCTCAGTTTTTCCCCGTTGAGGATGATGTTAGCTGTGGGCTTTTCATAAATGGCTTTTATGATCTTTAAGTATGTTCCTTCTATCCCGACTTTCTCCAGGGTTTTTATTAAGAAAGGGTGCTGGATTTTGTCAAAGGCCTTTTCTGCATCGATTGACAGGATCATAAGGTTCTTCTCTTTTTTTTTTTATTAATGTGATGTATCACGTTGATTGATTTGTGAATGTTGAACTAGCCCTGCATCCCAGGAATGAATCCCCCTTGATCATGGTGAATAATTCTTTTTATATGCCATTGAATTCGATTTGCTAGTATCTTATTGAGAATTTTTGCATCCATATTCATCAGGGATATTGGCCTGTAGTTCTCTTTTTTTACTGGGTCTCTGTCTGGTTTAGGAATCAAAGTAATACTGGCTTCATAGAATGAGTCTGGAAGTTTTCCTTCCCTTTCTATTTCTTGGAATAGCTTGAGAAGGATAGGTATTATCTCTGCTTTAAACGTCTGGTAGAACTCCCCTGGGAAGCCATCTGGTCCTGGACTCTTATTTGTTGGGAGATTTTTGATAACCGATTCAATTTCTTCGCTGGTTATGGGTCTGTTCAAGCTTTCTATTTCCTCCTGATTGAGTTTTGGAAGAGTGTGGATGTTTAGGAATTTGTCCATTTCTTCCAGGTTGTCCAATTTGTTGGCATATAATTTTCCATAGTGTTCCCTGATAATAGTTTGTATGTCTGAGGGATTGGTTGTAATAATTCCATTTTCATTCATGATTTTATCTATTTGGGTCATCTCCCTTTTCTTTTTGAGAAGCCTGGCCAGAGGTTTGTCAATTTTGTTTATTTTTTCAAAAAACCAACTCTTGGTTTCCTTGATCTGCTCTACAGTTTTTTTAGATTCTATATTGTTTATTTCTGCTCTGATCTTTATTATTTCTCTTCTTCTGCTGGGTTTAGGCTGTCTTTGCTGTTCTGCTTCTATTTCCTTTAGGTGTGCTGTTACATTTTGTATTTGGGATTTTTCTTGTTTCTTGAGATAGGCCTGGATTGCAATGTATTTTCCTCTCAGGACTGCCTTCACTGCGTCCCAAAGCGTTTGGATTGTTGTATTTTCATTTTTGTTTGTTTCCATATATTTTTTAAATTTCTTCTCTAATTGCCTGGTTGACCCACTCATTCGTTAGTAGGGTGTTCTTTAACCTCCATGCTTTTGGAGGTTTTCCAGACTTTTTCCTGTGGTTGATTTCAAGCTTCATAGCATTGTGGTCTGAAAGTATGCATGGTATAATTTCATTTCTTGTAAACTTATGAAGGGCTGTTTTGTGACCCAGTATATGATCTATCTTGGAGAATGTTCCATGTGCACTCGAGAAGAAAGTATATTCTGTTGCTTTGGGATGCAGAGTTCTAAATATATCTGTCAAGTCCATCTGATCCAATGTATCATTCAGGGCCCTTGTTTCTTTATTAACCGTGTGTCTAGATGATCTATCCATTTCTGTAAGTGGGGTGTTAAAGTCCCCTGCAATTACCACATTCTTATCAATAAGGTTGCTTATGTTTATGAGTAATTGTTTCATATATTTGGGGGCTCCAGTATTCGGCGCATAGACATTTATAATTGTTAGCTCTTCCTGATGGATAGACCCTGTAATTATTATATAATGCCCTTCTTCATCTCTTGTTACAGCCTTTAATTTAAAGTCTAGTTTGTCTGATATAAGTATGGCTACTCCAGCTTTCTTTTGGCTTCCAGTAGCATGATAATTAGTTCTCCATCCCCTCACTCTCAATCTAAAGGTGTCCTCAGGTCGAAAATGAGTCTCTTGTAGACAGCAAATAGATGGGTCTTGTTTTTTTATCCATTCTGATACCCTATGTCTTTTGGTTGGCGCATTTAATCCATTTACATTCAGTGTTATTATAGAAAGATACGGGTTTAGAGTCATTGTGATGTCTGTATGTTTTATGCTTGTAGTGATGTCTCTGGTACTTTGTCTCACAGGATCCCCCTTAGGATCTCTTGTAGGGCTGGTTTAGTGGTGATGAATTCCTTCAGTTTTTGTTTGTTTGGGAAGACCTTTATCTCTCCTTCTATTCTAAATGACAGACTTGCTGGATAAAGGATTCTCGGCTGCATATTTTTTCTGTTTAGCACACTGAAGATATCGTGCCAATCTTTTCTGGCCGGCCAAGTTTCAAAGGAGAGATCAGTCACGAGTCTTATAGGTCTCCCTTTATATGTGAGGGCATGTTTATCCCTTGCTGCTTTCAGAATTTTCTCTTTATCCTTGTATTTTGCCAGTTTCACTATGATATGTCGTGCAGAAGATCGATTCAAGTTACGTCTGAAGGGAGTTCTCTGTGCCTCTTGGATTTCAATGCCTTTTTCCTTCCCCAGTTCAGGGAAGTTCTCAGCTATAATTTCTTCAAGTACCCCTTCAGCACCTTTCCCTCTCTCTTCCTCCTCTGGGATACCAATTATGCGTATATTATTTCTTTTTAGTGTATCACTTAGTTCTCTAATTTTCCCCTCATACTCCTGGATTTTTTTTATCTCTCTTTCTCTCAGCTTCCTCTTTTTCCATAACTTTATCTTCTAGTTCACCTATTCTCTCCTCTGCCTCTTCAATCTGAGCTGTCGTCATTTCCATTTTATTTTGCATTTCGTTTAAAGCGCTTTTCACCTCCTCATGACTGTTCCTTAGTCCCTTGATCTCTGTAGCAAGAGATTCTCTGCTGTCCTCTATACTCTTTTCAAGCCCAGCAATTAATTTTATGACTATTATTCTAAATTCACTTTCTGTTATATTATTTAAATCCTTTTTGATCAGTTCATTAGCTGTTGTTATTTCCTGGAGATTCTTCTGATGGGAATTCTTCCGTTTGGTCATTTTGGATAGTCCCTGGAGTGGTGAGGACCTGCAGGGCACTTCCCCTGTGCTGTGGTGTATAACTGGAGTTGGTGGGCAGGGCCGCAGTCAGACCTGATGTCTGCCCCCAGCCCACCACTGGGGCCACAGTCAGACCGGTGTGTGCCTTCTCTTCCCCTCTCCTAGGGGCGGGATTCACTGTGGGGTGGCGTGGCCCGTCTGGGCTACTTGCACACTGCCAGCCTTGTGGTGCTGGGGATCTGGCGTATTAGCTGGGGTGGGTAGGCAAGGTGCACAGGGGCAGGAGGGGCAGGCTTAGCTCGCTTCTCCTTAGGTGATCCACTTCAGGAGGGGCCCTGTGGCAGCGGGAGGGAGTCAGATCTGCTGCTGGAGGTTTGGCTCCGCAGAAGCACAGAGTTGGGTGTTTGCGCGGAGCGAGCAAGTTCCCTGGCAGGAACTGGTTCCCTTTGGGATTTTGGCTGGGGGATGGGTGGGGGAGATGGCACTGGTGAGTGCCTTTGTTCCCTGCCAAGCTGAGCTCTGTCGTCCGGGGGCTCAGCAACTCTCCCTCCCTTTGTCCTCCAGCCTTCCCGCTTTCTGAGCAGAGCTGTTAACTTATGACCTCCCAGACACTAAGTTGCGCTTGCTGTCGGAACACAGTCTGTCAGTCCCCTCCACTTTTGCCAGCCAGACTTGGGGGCTCTGCTTGGTCGGTGAGCTGCCCCTCCGCCCCGGCTCCCTCCTGCCAGTCCATGGAGCGCGCACCGCCTCGCCGCCCTTCCTACCCTCTTCCGTGGGCCTCTCGTCTGCGCTTGGCTCCGGAGACTCCATTCTGCTAATCCTCTGGCGGTTTTCTGGGTTATTTAGGCAGGTGTAGGTGGAATCTAAGTGATCAGCAGGACGCGAGGTGAGCCCAGCGTCCTCCTACACCGCCATCTTCCCTCTCCTCCCTCTCTTCAATGAATTTAGACCAAGGGTCACAAACTGGGCTTTGGGACTGGATGCAGCTCACAAATATGTTTGGTTGGCTTACATGAAATTTAGCTCTTGTTTTAATTAAGACCTCTCTACAGTAAAAGATGAGTCACTAATCAGCAGCTAGATGAAGGGACAGCTGAGCATCCTGACAAGCCCCAGTTGGCTGGTTGGTGCTAGGTAGATGCTGCACCCCATGGACCAGGTCTTCTAGTTTCTTCCTTTTTTTTTTTTTTTATTACAGGCCACCCCTGTAATTCTTGAATTGACCATCCAGAGTAGGTTCACACAAAGGCAAGAAGAGAAGTTGTCTTCAGGAAACCCCATTCAGCTTTGTGATATGGACCTCTCTCAGGCAAGGAAGCATGTGGGCTTGGTGACCTGCTTGCAATCTTGATAAAAATACAGGGAGAGAAAAATCTAAATTCTCTTCTCCAGAATTTATATTGTCATATAGTATTTCATACACAAACAAGAAAGCAGAATAAAATAATTTCACATTTTCTTATCAATAGCTGTCTTAACACCATTGTTCCAAAGTGGCTGTACTTTTTTTGCTTCTGCTAGTCTAACTCATTGGCAGGAAGAATAGAAGGTCTATTTTAGGATCTAGGAGGAATTTTGGGCATAGGTGTTGGGAAACAAATGTATCAATGGTGGGCTATTTATAGGCCTAGATACTTCTTGAATTCTAAAGATGATGTGCAGGCTTGAGGTGGCCCAGTGCATCTGTGGAGTAGGCTGATGTTGTATGCAATAGGCAAAGAAGTCAGTGAAGACTAATCCCAAATAATAGCAAAAATGGCCACCATCTTTGAGCACCTTCTTTTCAGATGAGTTCAAGAGAATGACCTCATATGGGGTGCCTGGGTGCTCAGTAGGTTGAGCATCCAGTTTCAGCTCAGGTTATGATCTCATGGCTTGTGGGTTTGGGCCCCATGTCAGGCTCTGTGCTGACAACTTGGAGCCTGGAGCCTGCTTCGAATTCTTGTCTTCCTCTCTCTCTCTGCCCCTCTCCCATTTGCTCTCACTCTCTCTCCCAAAAATAAATAAAAAAACATTAAAAAAAATTTAAAGAGAATGACCTCACAATTCTGGTGACTGCCATTTAGTATCAAAATGATAACACCAGGATTTTGGTATTTAGTCCACTTATCAATTCTGCCCTTTCCCTTTATTAAAAAAGTTGTTAATGTGCTTTATTTTTTAGAGGAGTTAAGAATAGTTTTAGGGCAGTTTTGCTCAGTTTTTCTTATAACAAAATTCAGAAAAAAACACAGAAATTTCCTATATTCCCCTTGCGCTGCCTATATACAGCATTCCCCACTATGAACATCCCCTACCATGTGGTACATTTGATATAATCATTGAGCCTACATTGACACATTGTGATCACTCAAAGACCATAGTTCACATTAGAGTTCATTGTTGGCATTTGTATATTCTATGGATTTGGACAAATGTATCATAACATGTATCCTTCATTATAATATCATACAGAGTAGTTTCACTGCCCTGAAAATCCTCTGCTCCACCTATTCATCCCACCATCCCCCAACCCTAGACACCACTGATCTTTTTACTGTCTCCATAGTTTTGCCTTTTCCAGAATGTCATATAGTTGGAAGCATGCAGTTTGTTATTTTATTTTAAAAGTGATATATAGGCACTAACAATTTATTTTCCTTGTACTTAGATGCTTGTTCCATTTGTGAGAAGGTGAAGGATTCAACCGAAGTTCCTCTGTCAGTTATCATTGAGTGTCTCAAGTAGAAGGATTGAGGAGGAAATTCTAGAGACAAAAATAAATTTCCCAGGGAAAGACAGTGGCCAGAGCCCAGAAAAAGGGCTGGGAATTGGGCTTGGGAATCTCCCTGTCAGCTTCCTGCCTTTTCCCTGCCCTGCACTACTTTCTCCTGCTTTCCCGAATGACCACCATCCCAAGAAAGCTTCATGAGGTTCCTCTGCAATTAGACTGGATCCCAGACTAGCTGAGCAGGAAATGAAAATGACTAACAAACATAAAAAAAACCACCAAATACACTAGTAACTTAGAAATCTGGAAAATGGAAATAAATGCAAAGAGGAGGAAAAAGTGACATATTTCAAACCATCTGTTTGTAAAATGTTTCTGATGAAGGCTGAGGAACTCTAAAACCTTAAAGCAAGAAAACAGACCTGGTTGGCTCTCACTTCTTTTATACTCTCTGAAAGCTGAGAAGTCAAGATGAAGTTAAAACCATTTTAAGATGACACTAGTTGCATGATAGGGATATTTTTAAAAAACTCTTTAAGATTTGACAGCTGTTAAAATTTTAACCTAAATTCTTCTGGTTGCTAAATTTACCTTAATTTGATACATTTAAAAACTTGATTTCTTCAATCACAGCACCCCATATCATCATTATTACTGCTATGTTCACACCTGGCATAAATGTCCACAGTTCACTTTTTACATGGGCTATCTCATGAAATTTCATGTATCTGTTACTTAGAGAGTTTCTTTTTTTCCCTCTTTATCATCATTTTTATCCTTTTTTTTAAAGGGCATTATTAAATTACAACATACCTACCTTAAAATTCACCTTTTGCAAGTGTACAGTTCAATGTTTTGTTTTGCTTTTGTAGTTATGAAGTTGTGCAGCTGTCGCTATAATCCAGTTTTGGAATGTTTTCATCACTCCCAAAAGTCCCCATGTGCCCATCTACAGTCAGTGCTTGCTCTCACCCCAGCCCTAGATAACTGGTAATCTTTCTGACTCTATAGACTCACCATTTCTAGACATTTCATATAAAGAGCATCACACTGTCTGGATTTTTTTTCACTTAGCATAAGTTTTCGAGATTCATCTAAGTTGTAGTATGGATCCGTGGAATTGGCTTTTCTTTTAAAATTATAGTCATTTTAGTGGGCTTGCAGGTCTTTTCATGGATTTATTAGCTACTTGTATTTCTTCTTTGGTAAAATATCTACTGAAATATTTTACCCATTTTAAAATTGAGTTGTTTGTATTCTTGTTATTGAGTTGTAAGTGTTCTTTATTTATTCTAGATAGACGTCGTTTATTATGTATATGTTTGCAATTCTTTTCTCCCAGTCTGTGGCTTATATTTTCATTTTCTTAACAGCATCTTTTTGTTTGTTTTTGTTCCAAGTTTTTATTTAAATTCTAGTTAGTTAACATATAGTGTAACATTGGTTTCAGAAGTAGAATTTAGTGGTTCATCACTTATATATAACACCCAGTACTCATCACAAGTGCACTCCTTAATACCCATTACCCATTTAGCTCATCTCCCTGCCCACCTCCCCTCCATCAACCTTCAGTTTGTTCTCTATAGTTAAGAGTCTCTTATGGTTTGCCTCCCTATTTATTTCTTCTTCCCGTATGTTCATCTATTTTGTTTGTTCAATTCTACATATGAGCGAAATCATATGGTATTTGTCTTTCTCTGACTGACTTGTTTCACTTAGCATAATACACTCTAGCTCCATCCATGTTGTTGCAAATCGCAAGATTTTATTCTTTTTGAAGGCTGAGTAATATTCATATATAAATCTCTTCTTTATTTTTTATTTTTTTTTTAATGTTTACTTATTTCTGAGAGAGACAGAGCATGAGCTGCAGAGGGGAGGAGAGAGAGAGGGAGACATAGAGCTCATAGCAGGCTCCAGGATCTATGCTGTCAGCACAGAGCCTGACACAGGGCTCGAACCCATGAACTGTGAGATCATAACCTGAGCCAAGTCAGACACTTAACTGACTGAGCCACCCAGGCTCCCCATATCTTCTTTATTCTTAATGGTACCTTTTGAAAGGTAAAAGTTATTAATTTTTACAAAGTCTGATATATGAAAATATTGTGATTGGACTTTTGGTGTCATATCTAAGTAGTCTTTGCCTAACTCCAGGTCACAAAGAATTTCTCCTATGTTTCTTTCTAGAAGTTTTATAGTTTTAACTTTTACATTTAGGTCAATAATCCATTTTGAGTTGATTTTTGTGTATGGTGTGAGATAAGGGTTAACTTTCTTTCTTTCTTTCTTTCTTTCTTTCTTTCTTTCTTTCTTTCTTTTTCTTTCTTTCTTTTGATATATGCATATCTAATTGTCCCAGCAATATTTGTTGAAAAAGTACCCTTTCATCATTGAATTACTTTGGCAACTTTGTCCCAAAATATAAGAGTTTATTTCTTGACTTTCTATTCTGTTTTATTGATCCATCTGAATCCTTACATTAATTTTATACTGTCTCAATTTCTGTCTTGATCACTTTAATAATTGTAGCTTTATGTTTTGAAATCAGGAAGAGGCTCTGTTCAATGAGATATATTTGTTCATGGTCCTTGGCTTACTCTCTGGAACTATGAGTCTAGCTACAGGTTACTTATGCACTTACTTTCTTCAAGCTTAAACTTCTTTATAAGAATCATTAACTTTTGATAAGCTCATATGTAGAGGAAGCAACTTTCCAGGAAAAAATGACAAAAACCTTCTAAACCATTTATCTTAGTCATTTCTGTGGGAATCAGTATCCACCACAGTTTAATTTACAAAGGATGGCACAGTCCATATCTGACTCTTGCGTGGTTTAAATAAATAGACCCTCAAGTCTCATCCGTCAAGTCTCTAATAGGCTTGTGTCTTCCCGGATTACCTAGTTGAAACACCATGGGGTAGCTTCCTGAGTTATATACCACATTGACTTGCCTCAATGCCTAGATTTCACCATCACAAATTATTATATTGTGTGCTGTCTTCTTGTATGAATTTGGTTTCCTTTACTAAGTTGCAAGTTCTATGTCTTCTATTTTGTTGTGTCTATGTAGTAACCATCCTATACTTGGCAATTAATAGATTATTGCTGGCTAATGGGTCCATTCATTTGTATACATATAGTCCTCTTTTTGATTCTCTTTAGGAAAGAAAACTGACTAGATTTGTACTTAGTCCTTAAAATCTTAGCTACATTTAAAATTAATTTTATTGACTTCCTTTATCAGTTATTTATCACTGCATAATAGACCACCCCAAAATTTAGTAGCTTAAAATAATATTTATATACCTACAATTCTGTAATATGGTCCTGGCTCTGCTGGATAGTACTTCTGCTGGTCTCACCTGGGGTTATTCATTAGTAGCAGTCATCTGGAGGATTGACTGGGTTGAATGATCCAAGTTTGTCTGACTTCCAGGGCTAGCATATCTAGTGAGACAGCTAGAACAGCTTGGGGGTTGGATGAGCCTTTGTCTTTCTACGTGGTCTTTCCAGCAGATTTGTCATACTTCTTAGCACACAATAGCTCAGAACGCCAAGATAGCAAGGCCTCTCGTCTTCAGAACTCACACACCATTTCTACTGCATTTTATTGGTCATGACAAGTTATAATGTCAGAGGACAGGAAATAAAATTCACTTCTTGACAGGAGAAATAGCATGTAAAATCATAGGTAGGAGGAATTTTGGGTCATCATCTTTGCAGACACTGTATCGTACCTCCCAACTTAAGACATTGGTATTGTAAGATAAATACTGTTTTGTAAGATGACATTTTGAATAAATGTTCAAGAAATAGTAATTGACTGGTTACATAGGTTATTCCTGAGAATGCCACAAAATAGGAAGAGGACATTAAAGATATTGAAAGTTATACTTCACAATATTGTCAAGAGTTTTGTCCCAAATCCCATGATGTTAAGAGAATTCTACCAGTCATGATGTAACCTTTTACTGGAGCACAAACTTAAACCAAAGCTTTTAATGCATCTTATTAGAATAAAAATAGAGTTAAAATAAAATTTCACCTCTTTTTCTGTGAAACCTCTGCTTTCCACGTCAGGCAGCTCTAGGCCATTCTAACTTCATTGGCCATTAAGTTCTGTTGACTCTCCCTACTAGATACAGTCGTCCACTCCACTTCACCCCATACTTCATCCCCCCTGTCCTTCCTGGTCTATTGGGAGGGATTCATCACTGATCACCCATCCTTCAGACTCATTCCTCTTCCACATGACTACCAATGTGATTTTTCTGAGGTACCCATCCAACATGGCACTCTCATTGCCATAGGATAAAGTTCAAACTCCTTAGCAGAGCGTTGAGAGCCTTTCATGATCTAGCCCCTGCCTACCTATCTGGCCTTATATACTTCTGCTCTCTGCTTGCATTCTTTACTGTGGGCATGCTAAATTATAGTACTTGAAATTCCCTGAACATGTTTTTCTATTTGAAATCTCTGTTGATTTACACACACTGTTCCCTAGCCTGGATGCCTCTCTCTCCACCCCAAACATCCACCTAATAAAAACTCTTTCTTAATGCACACATCAACTTTTTAAAGCCCTATGACACACCACCCAATAAAATAAAGGTAACATTTCTGAGCTGTTTCAGCCTGGCGCAATATTTAATGGTATCATATATAGTAACTGTTATTGGTTTCCACCCAAAAGTTGGTACTCCTCTTCTTCCTCACTAAAAGACTGATCTGGCTCAGTTTTCCCACATTCTCTGTCCTTGTAAGGAGTTAGGCCCTAGCTCTATGGGAAAAACCAACATTGGTCCAAGTCATGGTTTAGGGATGGGCTTTGATGTAATTCTGGTCAATGCAGAATAAGTAGAAATCTACAGATGGGTTGCTAGGAAAGATTTCTTCAACTCTTAAAGGAGACTCACAAGAAAGAAATGATTCTTTTCTTTCTTTTGAAAGCTGTTTTGCCTGCATATGATAAACCACAACTTGATAAGAATGAAGATGACAAAACTGAAAGTTGAAAGACAATTGGGTCCTTGACAGTACTATTGAGTTGCAGAATTAACCAACTGTGGAATTGACTTACAGCTAGACCTATTGGTGTGAGATATCACAAGTTTCCTTATTGTTTAAGTCATTTTAATTTGAATTTATTGTTACTTGTGACCCCACATTGAGGCAAATGCACTTGTCTAAACTATTATCCTGACCAAAGATGGGAAAGTGTTGATTAATTTATTCTAAACTTTATGCCCCATCCCTGGACTCTCATGGGAGCCAGTTTTATACAAAACCCTTGGTTGCATGAGGTGAGGTAACAGGAAAATCAAGTATTTTCTAAGAGAATGGTAGTAGATGTTGGGGAAGCAGCCACAGTGCTCTCTACAGGATATGAGGAACTGGTGAATTGGAGTCATCTACTTGACACAAATGTTGATATCTTGTGTTTTTATTATCATTCAACTTAATATGTTTCCTAATTTCCTTGTGATTTCTTTTTTTGATGTATGGATTATTTAGAAGTACTGTTGGTTACCTTATAAATATTTGGGGATTTTTCTAGCTATCAAAATGTTATTAATTTCTAACTTGAGTCTCTATGATTTCAATCTTTTAAAATTTATTGCAACTTGTTTTATGACATATGGTCTATTTAGGTGAATGTTTCATTTGCATTTTTAAAAATGTGTATTGTTGGATGTAGCATTTTATATAAAACACTACAATTAAGTGAGGGTGACTAATAGTTTTATTAAAGTCTTCTATATCCCTACTCATATTTTTGTCTAACTTGTTCTGTAAATTACCTAGACAGTGGAGTTAAAATGTCCAATATTTCTCTTTTTACTTCTATATTTTTGCTTCAAGTATGTTGAGGATCTATTATTAGATGCTCAGTTGGATTTTTTTGTCTTGATGAATAAACCCTTTTTTTTATGATAAAATGCTCCTTTATATTTCTGGCAACGCTTCTTGTCTTGATATCTAAAATGGCTGGTATTAATATAATCACACTAGTTTTCTTATGTGTACTATTTGCTTAATGTATCTTTTCCTATCATTTTACTTTCAAATGTGTCCTTATATTTAGATGGAACCCTTATAAAGAGCATGTAATTTGTACTTGCTTCTTCTCCAGTGTGACAATCTGTGCTTTTTAATTGGGATGCATAGAACATTTATATTTAGTAATATTATTGATATGTTTGCATTTAATTCTAACACTTTGCTATTTGTTTTCTGTTTATCACCTGTGTTATTTTTTGTTCCTCTATTGTCCCCTTTTGAGTTGAGTATTTTTTAGTATTTTGTTTGATCTCCTTTATTAGCTTTGTAGCTCTTTATATTTTTGGTGATTTATGGATTATAATGTAGATCTTTAACTTTTCAGTCTAGTTTCAAATAATATATAATACTTCAAGTATAAAGTAAGAATAGTAACAATAATTTCACTTAATCTCTTTGTGCTATTATTGTCATATATTTTACTGCCATATATATTATAAACCCCATAATACATTATTTTTTCTTTAATCAGTTACCATTTAGAAAATTTAAAAGACAGTCTTTCATATTCACTCACATATTTATGATTTCAAATGTTCTTATTCCTTCGTATAGATACATATTTGTATCTTGTGTCATTTCTCTTCAGTTAAATAAACTGAAGTATTTTCTATACTCTTGTACTGGTGGGAAAAAAATTCAGCTTTTTAAACCTGAAAATGTCTTTATTTTGCTTTCATGTTTAAAAATGTTTTTGTAGGCATAGATTTTTGAATTTACATTTTTCTTTCAGCACTTTAAAGATATCATTCAACTTTCTGTTGGCCTCCAATATTTCTGATGAGAAGTTAGCTATGTTAATATGTCTTTTTTCTCTGTCTTCTGATTTTTTTCTTTATCATTAGTTTTTAACAATTTGACAATGAAATGCTCAGGTGTGGTTTTGTTTGTATTTATCCGACTGTAAGTGTGCTTTGCTCATCTTTTCATGGGAGCTGATGTTCTTAATCAAATTTGGAAAATATTTGTCCAACATTTTTCAAATATATTTTCTGTCTCATTTTCTTTTTCTTCTCCTTCTCCAATTATGCCTAGGTTAGATTTCTTGATACTATCTCACATGTCATTTTGGCTCTTTTCAGTGTTTTGTTTTGTTTTGTTTTATCACATTTTCTAGTTCTTCAGTTTGGATAATATTTATTGAAATGATTTGTCTTCAAAGTCATTGATCTTGAAATATTCTGCATTGTGAATATTTCTTAAATTTTTCAGATATTTGCTTGTCATCCTTGATAAGGCAGAAGTGTTCTTTTAATTTTCTATTCTGGGAGATTGGCTGATTGATTATTTTAGAATTTCTATTTCTCTCCCAAAATCCTTTAACGGTTCATCTGTGTATTCATCTTTTTTTTGCAAATTTCTTAACACATCTATTATTTGCTAACTTTAGGTCAATTGTGGATGTGCTTTAACTGCTTTTTCTTTTGACTATTGGTTATATTTCCTGTTTCTTTCAATGTCTAGTAATTTTTATTGTATGTTGGGCACTCTGGATGATATAATATAGAAATTTTAGTTTGGATTATATTCCTGTAAACATTTAGAATCTTATTCTGACAGGTAACTAGTCCCCCATGTGATTCGTTCCTTTGTGGGATTTCTTTCTACCTTAATTTCTAGCCACTGTGGCAGTTTCGAACTATGATCTCTGGCTTTTTAGCCTAATAAAACTGTGGTTTTTGTTTGATTTCTATTCCCCATGTATACTGTGAAGGAGTTCTCAAAGGGAAAAATTTGGATAAATGTGGATCTCACCTCGTATGTTTTTTTCCCCCAAGAGTTGAATCTTCAGTTTCTGCCTATTTTGTTAGACTTCTAGTGCCTGCAAATGGTTGTATTTTATCTTTTGTTCCAAATTTATAAGTGGTACTGGCAGGAAAGTTAGTCTAATATAAACTATTTTGTCATTTCTAGAAGCTAAAAATCTCCAAGGCTTTAAATATATTATCTTATTTAATCTTCACCACATCTCTATGGTGATGATATATTATTATTTTGCAGAAGACACTGAAGCTCAACTCTTTGAGTAACTTACCAACAGTCACACAGCTAGTATGTGATGGAAAGGAGTCTAACTGGACAATCTAATTCTAAAGCTATACCATAATCATTCTATTCTATCTATCTACATCTATCTATCTATCTATCTGTCATCTATCTGAAAATTCATGTGGCTCTGAAGCAGTAAGCACCAAGGGGATACCAGAGCCATTTTGAATCTGGGATGGAATGAACATTGGTAATGTGGGGACATAGACACATGTCATCCTTGATAAGGCAGAAGTGTTCTTCATGAGGGTATGTGCCCCTGGTGGTGTGATAACAAATTTCTTTCTTATGGACACTAATATATTCATAGTTTGTAGCCATCAAATCAGGAACTTGACTAGACAAGCAGGCAAGGGATGTTGGTGAGATATCTGGAATCTTCTAGAAAAATAAACTAGAGAAGAATTTAAAGAGAATATGTTGGAACTACAACGTTATGCAGTTACACAGATGGGACATTGAGGTAGATAAAATATTGATGTAATGAAACATCATTTTTAATGCGCTGGTGGGACCTGGAGGCCTTTGAGTTTTAAAGCTTTGACTGGATATAACTGGGAATCCAACAATCATATACAATGTTCCCTTGAGAAAATGTGTTCAGGCAACTGCCAAACAATTGATTCAAAATAATCTTAGAATAATAGTAATAAATAGCATTTTATTACAGGATATTCTGTGCTTAGACTGTGACTAATTTCTTATATGCAACATCTCATTTAGTTCTCATAGTAATTCTATATGATAGGTACTGTTTTGTAATATTTTATAGATAGAGTAAAACAATTAGTTTTATAGATGAAATGTATCAATAAAATGTTTCTCTCCTAAAAAATTTAGAATTGCAACTGGAGTTACTAAATTGTCTCAGGTGGAACTTGAACTGGGAGAACATAAAATTTTGGGACTGGAGAAGCAGTCATTCCTTTGAATGGAGAAACAGAGGAAAATGGAAGAGAGAAAACAGAGAGAGAAAAAGAGAAAGGGAGAGACAGAGGAATTAAAAGAAGAAGCAGGGACAAGAGAACAAGGGTTGCCAGAGAGAAAAATGGAAAAGTGCAGATGGACTGCCCTGATTTTATGTGCTTTCCATTTCCTTGTTCTTGTCCCTTATGGGGCTTGACTCCTCTTCTTGTCCTTAGGTTCTACAAGGTTCCCTCTAACCCATTTTTCTTAATCTACCTTAAATACAACTTTGTTACTTGCAAGACAAAAGAAGAGTTGTATTTTAGGAAGTAATGATTTCAGCTTAAAACATCCTGAGTTTGCAATACCAAAATAGAGCTGTCCAGTAGTCATCTTAGAACTAGACCTCGCAGCAGACAAGAGCCTAGCAGTATGCAGAACCAGCCCCACAAAGAAAAGCACATCTCTATCCTGAGCACTAGCCCTTGGCCTGAAACATTGTAGCCATTCAAGAATCATATATTAAATCAATCAATGAAGCTTGATCTGCTACATAGCAATACACTTTTGCTGCCATGTTTGAAGATTGCTGTGATTCCTTGGTGATTCCTGTTCCAAGCAGCAGCTCTCTTTATAAAGCCCTTTGAATAGAACAGTAGAAGATACAAGAAATTGGACTTCTCATGTATGGATACTAGAAAGTTTCCTGGAAAGGTTTTTTTTTTTTCTTGCTAATTCCCCTCACAAAATCCCAATAATTACCTAATTTTCCTCTGGGTTTTTTGTTGATTTGTTTGTTTGTTTGTTTGTTCTGTCTTTCCTAAAAGTGGAGAGGGAAAAGTTTAAACGTTTTTCTTAAAGCTTTTGATATGTAAACCTCAGTGTACTTGCACTTTAGACCATTGGAATATATGTTTTTGAGCATTAACATTTGTTAACTAAACCTCAACTCAGGAATAAAGCTCATTTTAATTATGTTTTAAGCCTCTCACTGAATTTCTCTCTTTCTTCCTTTCTTTCTCTTTCTTCTTTCTTTCTTTCTTTCACTCTCATTGAATTTCTAAGGTTTGCCTGCTTTCTAGGTGTTTTCTCTTTAGGCCTAAGGTGGTCTAAAATGTAACTTAAAAAACAAATTGGGAAGCATGTACTTGCCAATAGATTTAGTAGGGATCGGAGATTTAAGGTGTATCCAGACATTTGAAACCTGACAACTATGCTGTAAGAAAAGCTGAGGAAGAAGATAAAGAGACAAAATTATGGAAGTAACTGATTTGGAAAAGACGCTCATGGAACATCCACAACCTAGTGGTCCCACTAGGGATTAAGAAATATAAGGGATTTGGGCCATTTTACTTCCTTTGAAAACCACAAAAGAATTAGTTTTTCCATTACTTGGGGCTTGCAACCTCTATGTGCAAGATGAATTCAAACAGATGTGTTTGATTTTAAATGTTCTCCCAAAAAACCATGTCTTTGCCTCCACAGAGTAAAGTGACATGGGGCAAAGTGGAAAATGGGGGTCCTTATGTAATTATGCATTTATCTTATTTCCCTCCAGATGGAGAAATAGGCCCAAGTCAAAGTGGCTGAAAATGGCCTTTGCAAACATATGTTGGGCTTTATAAAAACTATAATGCAAAATTAAACTTGGAAGTCCAAAGATTTCATTGAACTCGAGGGAAGAAGATGAAAGAGGTAGAAGAAAGGATAGAATATTTGAAGGAGAAAACCTTCTTGAATATCTCTGAATTTTGTATGTTTAAGTTGTTATTTTACTCTTGTAGTTGTTTATTGGGGTCATGTTAATGAGAGTTAAGCTTGTCATTTGTCTCAATCTAAGGTTCTGGTTATAACACACACACACACACACACACACACACACCCCACCACCCCCACCACCACTACTACCAGAACTATCATAACCACGACCACCACCACCATCACCATCATCGTCACCACCATCACCATCACTATTATCATCACCATCACCACTGCCGTCACCATAACTATCATGTTCACTAACACGTCACCACCCTCAGTGTTTGAAGGGAGATTCCCCCCAGGCTAAAAGCAAGGTAAAAACATTAGCAAGTAGAAGTCTGTATACCCTGGATTTATACTTACCAAGTCTGCTAAAGAGGATTAAAATCCTAACTTAACAGGCATATGTTACAAAATTCCTTCAAATCAGCCCTTCTCCTATGCCATAGATCATGTATCAGCATCAGATCTTTTTTGGCACTTTACTCCACAATTCAGCCAAATCCTTACTTAAGTAATTTATTTCAAGTCTACATCTCACTGATGTTCCTTGCATTTTTACTTAACTATATTCTTTGTATTTACTTTGGCTGATACATCATTGCATAGTTAGATGAAAAGAAATAGTTCTGTGTTTCCTAAGTTGCTAACACTAAGGGAAACACTTAATCTTTTGAGTATCTTAAGGAGAAATCCAACTTCAAGACACGTGCCAGCAAATGCATGGATTCTTTGTGCTGAAATTTTCAGGGGTCATGACTAATGTCCAGTGCAGAGCACACTTATAGACTATCATTGTTAGTTGGACTTGTTTCACCATATGAAAATCAGCATTTGGTGTTATTTTCAGAGATTGTGTCATTTGAGAAGTGTGCTTCCATTTTCATCTTGGTTACTATAATAAGAGTGATGATAATATTTAAATACAACGTTTATCAATTGCTTCCTTTGAAAAAGGTTTATTTATTTTGAAAGAGAGAGCAAGTGCAAGCAGGGGAGGGGCAATGAGAGAGAGGGAGAGAGAGAATCCTAGAGTGGAGCTTGATGTGGGGCTCCATCTCATGAACCGTGAGATCATCACCTGAGCTGACATCAAGAATCTGACATTTAACCGACTGAGCCACCTAGGCACCCCTCAACTGCTTTCTTGATATGTGTATTCTGCCAGGCAATTTAAGATTTGTAACCTCATTTAAGTTATTCAAGAAAGCTATGAGGTAGGTGAATGTTTTACATAGTGCCTAACACATGGAAAGTGCTCTTAAAAATATGAACTTATTTTAACTAGTATAATGCTCTGGACCAGAGAAGTTAAATCAAGTGCTCCTGGTCCCACAGCTAGTGAGCTTTAAGGCCAGAATTCAAGTCTAGTCCTATGTGACTTGGAAGTCCAATTTTACATCTCATCAGAAATGTTCCCCTATGATAGTAGATCACACACCTGTAATGTGGGTTAACAAAAGACTACTATGGATCCACTTTAATTCTATTCCAAGGCTCCTTTGGGTCTAGTGGGATAAGAGAACATTCGTATCTTTGGAACACAACTAAGTTAGTCCCAAGGAACTGAACTTGGAATCTTGGATCAGTCCAACCATTACCACCTAGAGCCAACTCTGAGGAAAATAAGTAAATGGTAACCTCTTTCTCAGCAACTCCCTCCCCTGTAGCTCCCACATATTCATGCATGAACACACACTTACACATGCATATACACAGCCACATCCCCACCTACACATCTCCAGGTCCTGCCTTTCTTTTCTTCTAGCCTATCAAGGCCTATTGTCAATGACTCCTACCAATACTAGGAGTGGTAGGTAGAAAATTCCTACTAGGATTGGTAGGTAGGAAGACTTTGGACCAGCTCAGAGAAGGCATTGCTTTAATACAGGTTGATGAGGCTTATGAAGAGTAAGCTTTTCTCTGAAATCTCAGAGAAGATATCACTTCTTCATGAGGTAGTCCTTGACTCAAAGGATATTGGTATACTAAATAGATTCTTAATTATCTAGCAATTAAATTCGATATTTTCTTTCAGAAAATTTTATTTTGGGGTGCTGGCTTTCTCAGGCAGTAGAAGATGTGACTCTTTATCTCTGGGTTATGAGTTCGAGCTCCATATTGAATGTAGAGATTATTTAGAAATAAAATCCTAAAAAAAGTAAGTTTTATTTTGAAATAATTATAGCCCCAAAGGAAGTTGCCTAGTACCCTTCTCTTATCTTCCCCCAATAGGAACATCTTGCATAAATATGGTTGATAACAAAACTAAGAAATTGATATTAAAAGGCTAACTAGCATACAGATCTTCAGCAGATGTCACCAGTTTTTACCTGTACTCATTTATGTATGTTCGTGTGTGTGTGTGTGTGTATAATTCTATCCATTTTTATCTCATGTATAGATTTGTGTAATCACTACCATAAGCACATTCTGAACTGTTTTACCCCACAAAGTAACTCTTTCACCCTAACTCTCTATATTCACATCACCTTCATACCCTCCCTATCCTTGCTCCCTAGAAACCACTATTTTTTTCTTATCTCTATACTTTTGTCATCTCCTTAAAGTGATATAAATGGAATCATGTAGTATGTAATATAATATTCCAATATTGGTCTTTATCATTCAGCATAAAGCCTATGTGATTGATTCAAGCTGTTGTGTGTATGAATTATGCATTCCTTTTTATTGCCAAATATTGTTACATTGTACAGATGTACTTTAGCCATTCATACTTCCAAGGACCTTTAGGTTTTTCCAGATTTGGTTATCACAAAGTTGATGTGAACATTTGTGCATGTTTGTGTGTGGACATGTTTTAATTTTTCTGGGATAAATACTGGTGAGGGTATTTGCTGCTCCCATGGTGAGTGTATGTTTCATTTTATAGGAAACTGCAAAGCTGTTTCCAGAGATGCTTCACTATTCTACATTTCCACCAGAAATGTCTGAGAGATCCACCTTCTTGCCAGCATTTGGTATTTTCATTATTTTTTAAATTTTAGCTGTTCTAATTAATGTGTAGTATTATGTCAAATATCTCATTGTGGTTTTAATTTGCATTTCTGTAATGATGAATAATGTTGAATAACTTTTAATGTGCTTATTTGTCATCCATATATCTTTTTTGGTAAAATGTCTGTTCAAATCCTTGCTATTTTCTAATTGAACTGTTTGTTTATTTACTGCTGATTTCTGAGGAGGTCTTTTTTCAGAAATTTTGTTTTAGTGTGAAATGATCACCATGAAAGTCTAGTTAACATCTGCTACCATACATAGTTACACATTTATTTTTCTTGTGGTAAGAACTTTTAAGTTTACTCTCTTAGCAACTTTCAGATGTGGAGTACAGTATTATTAACTATAGTTAACAATTTTAAATGTTTATTTATTTATTTTGAAAGAGAGACAGAGAGAATGGGGGGAGGCAGAGAAAGAGAGTGGGAGAGAGGATGCCAAGCAGGCTCTACACTCAGCAAGGAGCCCAACATGGGACTCAATTTCATGATGGGGAGATTGCAACCTGAGCTGAGGAGACTCAGACACTTAACCGACTGAGCCATCCAGACTCCCCTATAGTTACCATTTTATACATAACATCTCTGTGAATTTATATATATATATTTTTTTTTCCTTTTTATTTTAGAAAGAGAGAGAGAGCAACGGGGGAGAGGGACAGAGGGAAAGAAAGGGAGAATAATCCCAAGCAGGCCCCACACTCAGTTCAGAGTCTGAGGTGGAGTTTGATCTTATGACCTTGGGATTGTGACCTGAGCCAAAATCAAGAGTTGGACACTCAACTGACTGAGCCACCTAGGTGCCCTATATTTTATAACTGGAAGTTTGTACCTTTTGATCCCCTTCATCCATTTCATGAACCTCTACCTGTCACCTCTGGAAATCACCAATCTAGTCTCAGTATCTGTGAGCTCATTTTCATCTTTTTTTTTTTTTTTTTTTTTTTTTAGATTCCACGCATAAGAAAGATCATACATTATTTATCTGTCTCTGTCTGACTTATTTCACTTCAGAAATTTGAACCTTTGGGGCACCTGGGTGGCTCAGTTGGTTAAGCATCCAACTTCAGCTCAGGTCATGATTTCACCATTCCTGGGTTCCAGCCCCATGTCAGGCTTTGTGCTGACAGCTCAGAGCCTGGAGCCTGCTTCAGATTCTGTGTCTCCCTCTGCCTCTGCCCCTCCCCCGCCTGCACTCTGTCTCTCTTTCTCTCAAAAATTAAAATAATAACAACATTAAAAAATTTTAAAAATACATTATAAAAAAAGGAATTTGATTAAGCCAACCCCCATGAAAATATTCCTTCTTCCTACCCACTCTTAATTAGGATTTAATCATTTCTATGTCTTTGCTTTTGATTTAACAGGCTTTCCTCTATAAAATGCTTTCCCCTTTATTCTTAGTTTATCCATCCTTAATGGTTCAGTTCAAATCCGTTCTCTTCTAAGAAACCTTCCCTAGTGGGTCAAACCCTTCATGGTCTCTCTTTTCTTGACCTTCGATTACATGTGTATAGTCATTACTGCACAACCTAATGAAGGAAAAGGAAAGTTATGAGTGCCTATTCTACTATCCGTTTTCATCTACCTAGTGCTGTATTTGGAGCCTGAGGATCCATCATTTGTAAGAATGATTGTTTTTTCATGTCTCACTAAGGAAAAAGTGCTAAATGTTTAAATATGGTACACCACTAAATACCACCCATACTGATTTTAGAGATGCTTCAATGTGAGGGCAATGGTACTCTTGGAATAGGAAAAAGAATATTTTATATAGATTGCACTTGTATTGATGGGTTCATGAAGTTTAAGGTATTGCTCAATGTCACTCCTGATGGTAGAGTCAGGGTTTACACAACTACCACGTTCTGGGCCCAATTAGAAAGCCGTTTCTGCTAATTAGTCTTGAATGGTTTCACACATGCTGGTTCTGTCTCCTTGGGTACATAGAGGATTCTTGACCTCAAAAAATTAATCACAGTATTAACATATGATCCAGCAATTCCACTATTCCACTTAAAATGGATATATATGTATGTGTATATATATATGTATATAATTATACATTATAATTTATAATATATATTATTAAAATATATATTATATATTTAAAATATATATATTATATATATTAAAATTAAATATAAATATATATATTTCTCACCAGATTTTGATATTAAAAAAGAGTGATGGGCGCCTGGGTGGCTCAGTTGGTTAAGCATCCGACTTCGGCTCAGGTCACGATCTCGCGGTCCATGAGTTTGAGCCCCGCATTGGGCTCTGTGCTGGCTGCTCAGAGCCTGGAGCCTGTTTCAGATTCTGTGTCTCCCTCTCTCTCTGACCCCCCCCATTCATGCTCTCTCTGTCTCAAAAATAAATAAACGTTAACAAAATTAAAAAAAGAGTGATGACATAAAAACCCACTGTTTTTTAAGTAGGCTTCACACCCAGTGCAGAGCCCAACACAGCCTTGAACTCATGACCTTGAGATCAAGAGTTGGATGCTTAACCAACTAAGACACCCAGGCACCCCAGATATTCCACTTCTAAGAAATGAAAGGAAAAAAATCTAACAGGTATTTGTACATATTCACTGCAGCATCATTCACAACAGGAAAAAGTAGAAACAGCCCAATGTCCACTCGTGGATGAATAGAAAATGAAATGTATTTCCATACAGTGGAATATTATTTGTCCTTTAAAAGAAAGAAAATTCTGACACATGCTACAACATGGATGAAACTTGAGTACATTATGCTAAATGAAATAGGCTGATCACAAAAGGATATGTATTGTATGATTCCACTTATATATGGTAGAGTAGTCAAATTCACAGACCCAGTAAATAGAATAAGGAAGAAGGGATGCAGGATTATTAACTGATAGGTATAGAGTTTCGGTTTGAGAAGATGAATAAGTTCTGAAGATGGATGGTGGTGAATTACTTAATGTCACAGAACTATACACTTAAAAATGACTAAAGTGGTAAATTTTGTTTTATATATTTTACCACAATAATTTTATTAAAAAGTTCTTTGAGTGCTGAGACTATGGTTATATTTTGGGGTTTCCCTAGAAAGAGCCATATGCAAACCACTCAATGAGTAGGTATTGGTGGATTATTCAGGAATAAATCCTTGCCCTCAGCAAGCTTACACTCTTACTGTACTGTTCTCTGGTACATACAGATATGTGTGGAACTAGTCGATCCCTGATGAAACAGAAGCAAATGTGCAATAGTGTAAATAGTGCTCTGCATGAAGGCTAAGGTAATTCTAAGTAAGGAAATGTCACTTTTCAAGGTGAGACAGTTTAGGAGGTTGTCATGGAATAGATGTCTTAGACTAAGCCTTAAAGAGATACATTGGTCATTAGAGTAGGATGTGTCTGGCTTCAGGGTGGTTGGAAGAGCAGAAGAAAAGGCTTGGAGGCTCGTAAGTTCAGAGGTGAAGCCAGGGACAAGAGGGTCACTGTGAGCAAGTGGTAAGCGATGTCACAAGGTAGGAAGTGGCTGGTTGAGAAAGGGTATAGAAGGCAAGGATGAAAGTTTCTTTCTTTCTTTCTTTCTTCATTTATAAACAGTGATAAAATATATATAACATGAAATTTATCATTTTAACCATTTTTAAGTGTACAGTGCAGTGCATTAAGTGTATTCACATTGTTGCATCCATCCATCTCTAGGACTCTTTTATCTTTCCATACTGAAACTCTGTACCCGCTAAACAATACCCAGCCCCTGCCATCTTCCCCCACCCTAAGAAGAGAGGTTTAGTTTTGTGTGTTTTGTTTTAATTTAAATTTTAGTTAATTAACACACAGTGCAATATTGGTTTCAAGAGTAGAATTCAGTGATTCATCCCTTACATACAACACCTAGTGTTTATCACAAGTGCCCTCCTGAATACCCATCCCCCATGTAGCCCATCCCCCACCCACCTCCCTTTATCAACCCTCAGTTTGTCTTCTATCATTAATAGTCTCTTGTGGTTTTTTTTCTCTCTCTTCTCTTCCCCTCCCCACTTCTCACATGTTCATCTGTTGGAGGAGTTGGAGAACCAAGAGGTACAGTCATGAAGGATGAAGAGGGGACCAAAGGAGAGTGGAACAAAGTTGAGGCTAATGTTTGAACTTGGAGGATCTTATATGTCACCTGTAGAGAGTGACTGTATTCCTAGAGAGCCCTGGCCACAGACTTACTTCGTTTAATACTTATAATAATGGTCTTCAATAAGGGAATACAATACAGGGGAACTTTGGTAGAAGATGGCTCTAATTTGAACCCTAATGCTCTTATAGTAGCATCACCTTGGGAAGTCATTAAATCCTCTGAATCCCAATGTCCTCATCTGTAAAATGGGATTAATAACAGGACCTGCCCCATAGGGTTGTTCTAGGGATCAGCAAGAAGGAGTGTTAAGGTGCTTGGTAAGGTATTCAGGATGGAGTAGATGTATAACAAATAGCAGTTGTGCCATTAGGTATCATCAGTTTATTAAATCTGCGTTTTCCAAACCTTCAATTCTTCTTCATCTTAGGCAGATTTCCAGTATGGCCTTGCAAAATTCTATGCGCTGGTGCACACACCCTCATGGTCCCTTCCTCTGAGTGCAGGTGGTACTGTGAATATGTTGCGATTTCACTCCTGTGATTGGGTCACTAATCAGTTGATTTTGAATTAATTAAAAGATGAGATTGTTCAGGGTGGGTCTGGCTCAACATGAGGAGTCTGGAAAACAAGCACTGGGCCTTTCCTGAAGTCAGAGATTCAAGGCCAGAATCTTCTGCTGCCCTAGAAGGCATGTTGTGGAGAAGGCAACATGGTAGGGAACAGTGGGAAACCTCTAGGAGCTGAGTCTCACATATAAAATAGCAAGGAATGTAACTCTGTCAACAAAGCCCTAGCTGACACCTGATTGCAGCGTGGTGAGACCCTGGACAGAAAACCCAGCCAGCCTGTGCCTAGACTCCTGATCCATGGAAAATATGAGGTAACAAATGTGCATTGTTTTAAGTTGATCAATTTGTGATAACGTGTTATGCAGCAAGAGATAACTAATACACTCCAATTCATCTTCTGCCCCCACCATTCTGCTGAGCCTTAACATGTCAAGGTGTTCAATGTTCTCCAGTGTGTCCTCCAGTCACAGGTCACTTCTCTTTCCTCCTCTGAATCCATCTTTGAGTGACACTTTTTTAAAAATTGTTTTAATGTTTATTTATTTTTGAGAGAGAGTAGGGGCAGAGAGAGAGGGAAACACAGAATCCGAAGCAGGCTCCAGGCTCTGATCTGTCAGCACAGAGTCTGACACGGGGCTCTGACTCATAGACTGTGAAATCATGACCTTAGTTGTAGTTGGATGCTTAACCGACTGAGACACCCAGGTACCCCAAGTGACACTTTTGCTTTCTAAAACTCTTTCCCTTTTTGACTTCTGTGTCCCACATTTCTCTACAACACTACCTGTTTCTTTATCTGTCCCTGGTTTGCTCTCCTTCTCTACTCAATCTCAGAATGTTGGAGGCCTAGAGTTTAGTCTTGAGTCATCCTCTCTATTTAGGTCATCCCATCCAGTCCCATGGCTTTCAAAATCACCTGTATTTCAATGACTTGCAGAACTATATCTAGAAGCTTGATCTCCTCTGTGGACTCCAGATACATATCCACACTTGATATTTCTACTGGGTTGTAACATGTCCAGGAGAGAATTCTTAATTCCATTTCTACCTCTAGACTTGTGCTTCCTGTGGTAAATGACACTATTTTTCACCCAATGACTGAAGCCCAACATCAGAATCTGTATTAGCTAGGATCAATCACGCCAACCAGCACAGTAACTACCTTCTTTTCCTGTTGAATCAGAGGCATAAGAAGCTTACAGTGACTGGGTGTCAGTCTTAATTAACTTCCAGTTCAATGGGATCATTGTAGTGTCTCCTGGTGGAAGCGTTCCTTCTTCTGTAACTAAGATCTGTAGGTCAGCAGGACATGAGGTCACAGGAATAGGAAACAAAAATCTTGCTGGTGAGACACTAGATGTAATAGTGAGCCATGATGCTCCCATTTCCACCCCCTTGATTCCTGGATCCGTGAATCTTGGCTATGGGAGAAATAGCACCATATATTGGACACTAATTCAGAGCATATAGAGCCTTCTGAAAAATCTGGCCTCAGCCCTGCAAACTATTGCTACCCAGCTGGCATGGCAATTCCATCTTCAAAAAGCCATTTTACCTTTCTAGTAAGCCAGCTCCTTCAGGATTGTGGAGAACATGGTGAGACCAGTGAATTGCATGAGGACTGGCCCACTGCCACACTTCTTTTGCTGTGAAGAAAATTCTTCGATCAGAAGCAATATTATGTGGAATACCTTGGCAGTGGATAAGGTATACTGTAACTCCATGGATGGTAGTTTGGGCAGATGAATTTCATGCAGGAAAGGCAAATCTATATCATAATAAGTGTCTATTTCAATAAATACAACCTCTTCCATGAGAGAAGCAGTCTAATGTAATCAGCCTACTAGCAGGTAATTACCAGATCACCCCAGGTAATGGTGCGATATCAAGGGCTCAGTGTTAGTCCTTGTTGCTGGAAGACTAGGTGCTCAGCAGTGGCCAGAGCCAGGTCAGCCTTGATGAGTACAAGTCCATGTTACTGAGACCATGCATAACTACCATCTTTGCCACCATGGCCACTTTGTTCATGAGCTCATTATGCAATGACAGGGTGACTGGGGGATGTGTCTTAATGGTATCCACAGAATGGGGCACTCCATCCACTTGATTATTAAAATCCTTTCCTGCTGTGGCCACCCTACAGTAAGCATTTACATGGGACAAAAACATCTTCACACTTTTTTTTTCCCATTCAGTGAGGTCTATTGACATACATCTTACCCAAATTTCCGTGTCAATCTGTTTTCTAATAACATTCCTTCCAAGTTCCTTCTTTTCCTCTTCTTTTATTCATTCCTAAGTTCCAATGTACCAACTCTAGTTTTCCTATCTCCAAAGAATTTCCAAAAGTAATCTAATTCTTTTCACATCCCTGCAACCACCCTCAACTAAGCCACATCATTTTTTCCCTCTTATATTAATAGCACTGACATCCTAGCTTATCTACCTGTTTTCACTTTTTCACTATCATAATTCATTCTCCACGCAGCACCTTCCAAAGACTGCTTGCGAAATCTGCAGTAAAATATCCAGATTCCTTACTGCAGGACTATGAGGCCCTACCTCCCTTGACCTCATATTCTATCACTCTCTCCCTTGCCTGCTCTACATATCTTTTTATCATTTTTCAAACTTTGCAAAGTTCCTTCCCACGTTAGAGCTATTGTGCTTGGGAACACCATAATCTTTCTGCTTTGCCCTTCATGGCAATCAAAATGAGGTTCTTTCTCTTTGTGAACCTTCTACCACTGCTGTTAATCTTCTTGGTTATGCTTTTTCATCTTGATACTCATTTTTATCACTTCCACTCAGGGAAAAAAAACTAATGTTGAAGATGATTAGAGCAAGTTGGTGTCAATAAATTTTTGCTCAGCAAATAGGAACTAATGAAGATTTAGGGGGTGCAAATTTGCTGATTTAAATATAATTATTGAGAAACAATTAACAGCAAACTTTTTTTTAAATATGAAATTTATTGTCAAATTGGTTTCCATAAAACACCCAGTGCTCATTCCAACAGGTGCCCTACTCAATACCCATCACCCACCCACCCCCTCCCTCCCACCCCCCATAAACCCTCAGTTTGTTCTCAGTTTTTAGGAGTCTCTTATGTTTTGGCTCCCTCCCTCTCCAACCATTTTTTTTCTTCCCCTCCCCCATGGTCTTCTGTTAAGTTTCTCAGGATCCACATAGGATTGAAAATATATGGAATCTGTCCTTCTCTGTATGACTTATTTCACTTAGCATAACACCCCCAGTTCCATCCACGTTGCTACAAAAGGCCGTATTTCATTCTTTCTCATTGCCACGTAGTATTCCATTGTGTATATAAACCACAATTTCTTTATCCATTCATCAGTTGATGGACAGTTAGGCTTTTTCCATAATTTAGCTATTGTTGAAAGTGCTGCTATAAACTTTAAAGTGAACCAAGAAGAATACAGAGTCAGGTAAAAAGGTGTCAATTGTTCCAGGAATAGAATCAGGTAGAAAAACCCCTCTGCAAATTGTTCTAGCAGCTTGCTGGTGATGAGTTACAGCTGAACCCATTGTAAATGGGCAAAGAAGGCCATCTGCATTGATGGAAATACTGCCACCCTGGAGAAACAAGGGCTTTTGTGAAGTCATTTTCCCCATTTCCTCATATGGACAGGAGATGGATGAGCCAAGGGACACACTTCTAATTGTGAATTTCTTTGCTGTTCTTGGGTGGTCATTCTCAAGAGCACTTTCAAACTGTTGTTTTTGCCTCTCTTCCACCCAAGATTTTGGTGAACATCCTACCCTTTCCTCAAGGGTCTGCTTTATGAAAAATACAAACTTTTCCAGAGTCCCACAATTTCTTTTCAAAATTACTGTTTCAGATGCTTTTCAAACCCAACAATTTTATTAGAATTCAATAATGGAAATCACTGGGATCAGAGAAGTAAAAATGAATTTTATTTGGGAAGCCTAGAGCTTTGTAAACTTGAAGATATTCAAAGGAGAGGGGGAGAAAAAAAACAAAAACAGTGATGGCTCAGGATATAACATGGATGGTTGGAGTGTTATAGTCCATGAGAACACATTTGCAGCACCTGAGGGAATCCTTGGGTAGAAATGTAATGCCCTGAAATAAGGAAAATGTTCACTTTACATAGCAGGATTAAACCTCTGAGTACTTTGTTGCAATTAATATGCATTTGAATATATTGTATAACTTACAAAGGACAATTTAGTAGCATTATTCTTTGTGGCAAAGATGTAAACAAAGTAAATACCCATCAGCAGAAGAATGGTTCCATAAATTGTGATAGATCCACAGTACAAAGTATTACACAGCCACTAAAAAAGAATAAAGGACAGCACTGTCAATGAACTTGGAAGGATTTTCATGGGGAATATTTGAGTAAAAAAGTAAGCCTTGGAGAAATGTGACTACTATGATCCCATATTTATAAAACAGTGAAAACTTTATATGTGTCTATGTAAGATAGTTTGTAGATATAGATGGTTACACAAGCATGGAGGAAGTACTGAAGGACACATGCCAGGTTGTCACCTGCAGTGACAGACACAGAGGCCACAGAGAAAAGACAGGTGGAGAGGCAAACACAAAAGATTTTGTGTCAACAATAAAATTTGATATGCATGTCATTTATGTAAAATATATCATCTCTCTTTCTCTCTCTCCCTCACTCTCTCTCTCCCTCTCAATCATCTATCTAGCTATCTATTTGCAAAAAGAAATTAGAGAAAGGACCTTGACTTCTTAATAGGTAAGAGATATATTAAGTCAAAAAAGCATGTTGCAGATTAATATGTAAATAATAAATCTAGTTCCATAAAAAAACACAATCTTTCTATATATACAGATTTTTTTATTTATATCTATTTATAAGAAAGGAGAATGTGGAAACACATTATTGGGTTTCTAAGAAGACAACCTTAGTTTTTCCTTAGTATACCTTTGTCCTCTGAAACAGATCAGAAGATTTTTGAGACATAGAAAGTTCTACTTTCTGTCTAACCGTCATGCTCTAAAAGAACTCATAGCACAAGTTTCTAAAGTTTAAAGATAAAACTGCTACTAAAAATTAATTAAGGGGGGGTCCTGTGGTGGCACATGCTCACTTCTTTTGATTGAAACCCATCTCTTGCCAAGACTGTCTGTATTATAGTTCACAAGTGATTGTAAATTTCATAGTACAGACAGTAATATATAGTAACTAAGCTTCAGTATAAACAAATAATTACAATGTTGATCTCAGTCATATAAACTTGTTCTATTAAGGGCACCTGGGTGGCTCAGTCAGTTAAGCATCCAACTCTTCATCTCAACTCAGGTCTTGATCTCAGGGTTGTGAGTTCAGGCCCACATTGGGTTCCACACTGGCATGAAGCCTACTTAAAAAATAACAAAAATAAAAATAAACTTCTTCTGTTCAATTTATTAAGACTTCGTTTTCATTTATTATCTTTTAGCTCAAATAAGAACTTGTACATATATGAGCCCTATTATAACTGTCATTAAGCTATGGTTCATCAGGATTGATCCTGGCATCAGCTAATGTTGTATAGATATCTGGAAAGTCAGAATTCTGTGAGGGATGACATTTTTGAGGGGTTAGAATATAAGGATTAGGATTATGGCAGGCATTTGGAACATTTTTTACACTGGCCAACAAGTGGATTATGACTGGTCTTTTTCAGCATCCCTAGCTCTTCCAGCTCTCTTTCTCTTTTAGCTACATTTACTTTTTTTGATTATGGCAGTGAAGACAGTAATTATTATCTCAGTGTGAAACTAAAAATTTTTAAAGTCTAATCTATATTAAGCATGCAGTGCAAAAAACTGTCATCTTTGTCACATGACATATGTAAAGAAATGCACTCAGTGAACTGACTTACTTTAGCATTCCCTGAGAATCCTCTGGGGCTATTGGTTCCCTGTGCTGAACAATCTGAATTTGATGTTTGGGGAAGTTATGAAAAAGAGAGTCAAAGGACTGCTATGGCAGAGCACCTATGACTTATGCTTCCCATGCTATAGTGGAGAGTAGTTGCTGGGTATCACTGCCAGGCACAGAGTGCACCTCCCAACTGCTCTGCATCCAGGTGGGGGCTCTGTGATTAATTTTAGTCAGTTACTTTGGCCAAGATTATTTCTTAGTCTAATGTGATTCAGAATATGTTATAAACTGAACTGTTTCCCTACAAAATTCTTCTGTTGAAGTCCTAATGCCCAGTGCCTCAGAATGCAACTATTTTCAGAGATGAGTCTTTTGAAAGGTAATTAAGGTTAAACGAGTTCAGAGGGTAGGCTTTAATCCAAAATAACTGCTGCCCTTATAAGAGGGATAAAGTAGGCCGCAGACACACAAAGAGAAGACCTTGTGAAGATACAAGGAAAAGATGGCCACCTACAAGCCAAGGAGACAAACCTCAGAAAAAACCAACATTGCCAACATCTTGATCTTGGACTTCCAGCCTCCAGAGCAGTGAGAAAAAAATTGTTGTTTAAGCCCCCCGGCCTGTGGTACTTAGTTATGGCAACCTGGAAGACTATGGCTGTGGTTTCCCTGATTTATTTCTATATTTGCTGGGTGGGATGTAGGTGCCTAGGGCAAACTTGGAAGCATTGTTGAAAATGGTGGGCTATTAGTCTAGTCTCTGAATACCTCTGTGGGTTGGAGCCTGCTATTGGTGATGATCAGGAATATCTATTTGAGATTTTAGTAAATGAGAAATAAATGAGTATCATATGAAACCATGGAGATTTCAAGTTTTATCTATGACAACAGCTAGAATTACCCTCCCCAAATGGAGAAGCCATTATAGTAGATGAAGTGAGACAGGTGGTCACACCTAGAAAAAGAGCAGAAGCAATATCAATGTGCAGGTATTGTTGTCTTTAGCCACAGAGCACTCCGGGGTAGCCTAGAAGAGGGCAACATAACCAAAATACCTCATTAATTACCACATGAAAGTATGGGTGGGAGGAAGCTCATACTAAAGCCACGTAATGCTACAAGAAAGATACATGATTTGGAACCAGTAATCTTAGGTGAATGATTCTCATTTAGAAAATGTGTGCGTCCCATTATGATAAACAACAGCTGTTGTAGAAAGTACAGATTTTATGTTTATGTTGGCTTCCACTGTTAGGACTCTGCACGTTAAATGTATTGTCTGTAATGGTTTCTAAGTTATTTAAGAAGTCACCAAAGGACCTGAGTAATTAAGAGGTGGGTGGTCCACATTGATGAATAAACAAGATAATTTATCTGTGGTCCTTTTAGTTCCTGCTATTGGCATGAGTTCCAAGTTCACAAAGTTCATTCAGAGCTAAAACTGAAAACTGTCCTTGGCTGTAAATGAGTTAGCAATCTATCATCCAAATCTGGGATCCCACTGACACAGTGTGGCAAATTGAGAAGGGAGCCCAGGTCTACAGCCATCAGCAGGTGCCAAACTGTCCCTTTGCCTCTCTAGGACTGGTCTGTTGCACCATGGTTAACTTGAAGTCCCTCAAGATATCACAGTTTTTTGTTTGTCCATTCTTTTGGTTCTCTTCTCCTTCCAAGTTCATAGGGGCACTGTGCTTTCCTGACCCCTTGAAGTTAAGTGTGGCCACATGACTTACACTGGCCAGTGAAATCCAAGCAGACCTGCTCAGACTGGGCACTCCTCCTGAGTGGAAGCAATTAGGAGACAGGTCCCTGCTCCTCCCTTTGTCTCTTCTTCTGGTAAGGAGATGATGAAACACGTGTGGCTGTAAGTGAAGAAACCTGGAATAAGGAGCTGCCCCCCAGAGAAGCTGTTGTCTGAGGACGTGACCTAGCCTACAAAAGACTTTGCAAGAGCTCACCTTTTGTTCAGTTAGTCACAGAGGTTTTGAAGTTCTTTTGTTACTGCATAACCTTGTCTGTTTTGACTAAAGCTCAGGATAGCCTTGTAAAATGTCTCTTAATGCTTACCAGGGCAAAGCCTGATACTTGTTCTTCAATATATTTTCTGCTTCTTTCTTAGATTAATGGGGAATTTTCAGCTTGGCATATAGGTGCATAAAATAAAAGTAACATTTTCCCACCTTCCTCATAGCTATGATGTGACTTGATAATGGAGTCCCAGCTATAGTGGCCTGCTGTGTCCTAAATAAATGAGGTTTCTATCTTTCTTCTTCATTGTTTTATCTGAGCAAAAAGCAAACTGATCAGGGTAAATTGGGTTGTCCCCATTGGCACTCTGGCTTGTGTGGGAATAGAAAGGAACTCTCACTTCCAAGATTAGGTTATAAAAAGACTGTCTTCTATCTTGGGTGCCCTCTATCATTCTCTTACTTGCTTGCTCTAAGAGAAGCCACTTGCCATATTGTGAGCTGCTGTCTGGAGAAATCAATGTGTCAAGGAAGTGGGGCCCTCAGTTCAACAGCCCCAATTCATCTGAGTCCTACCTACAGCCATGTGAGTGAGCTGGGAAGAAGGTTCTTCCACAGTCAGAATTTTAGATGAGACCACAGCCCCTGCTGACATCTTAACACAACTTCATGAGACACCTTCACCTAGAGGCACCCAGCTAAGCTATTTTAGTTTTCTGACCCATAGAAATTATGAAATAATGTTTGTTGTTTTAAACAACTAAGTTTTGGGGACAATTTATTATGCAACAACAGATAACTAATACATTGGCCAAAAGGATATGTATGGAAGTGGCATATGCAATCTTCAAATTTATGCCATTAAAGGGAAGGGACATGCTTCCTTTTCCCCTTACCTGCCTGCCTAATGGCTAGAAAGTTATTGTGGAATGTCACTGGACCATGTACATAAGGGGGATGCCAGAACTGTGATAGAGCAATAAGGCAGGAGCCTGGACCTCTGACAATTTCATGAAGATGGACAGTCACATCAGGTTATACTTTTACATAAGAGAGAAATAAGCTTTTTTCTTACTGAAACCATTGCAATTTGGTGTCTCTTGTAAGGAAGCTAAGCCTATATCATAACTAAAATGTTTATTTGAATTCTGTAAAATTGGAAAGCTCCAGGAAGCAACATGTTTTATGACCAAACTTCTTTATAGAAACTGGGAACAGTCATATTATTGCAAGTTTATTAAGAGACTTGAAGTCAGATATAAAACAGACATTTTCTTTTTTCAAAATTGTAAATTATAGAAACTAGTCTCTTGAAAATGAAACAAAGGCTACAGGTCCCTAGGTGGCTCAGTTGGTTAAGCATCTGACTCGATTTTGGCTCAGGACATGATCTCATGGTTTGTGACTTTGAGCCCTGTGTTGGCCTCTGCACTGACAGTGTGGAGCCTCCTTGGGATTCTCTCTGTCCGTCTCTCTCTGCCCCTTCCCCACTCACTCACTCTCTCTCCCTCAAAATAAATAAACACTTTAAAAAAGAAGAAAATCAGGCAAAGGCTAGATATAGTAATGCCAGCAAGAGGAAGCTGGGAATGGAATTGACTATTGTGATCAACTGATTACCAAGAAGGAGAGTTCAGACAGTTTGGCAGTCAGGCCAATGATTTGGATTCTTGTTTGCAAGAATTCTTTTGTACATCAGGTAAATAGCTCTTTTAAAAAGAAAAAAAAGTGTTCTCATGGCATTATGTTTATACTAAAAAGTAAGAAAGGGGCATTTTTAATGTCACAAATATGTAGCTACATATAAGTTGATGCAATCCACAGTGGATTCCTTCTGGAATGCCTCAGTAAAAGGTCAGCTCTCCCTTGGGTGAAAAAAGAACTGAGTTTTCATTCACTGAAAAGAGTTATGGGCTGCATAAAGAGGTGGCGTCTTAACTGCAACTGGGGCTATTTGCTTTTCTAATCCTCAAATTTAATGCTCTAAGTTTTACAAATAGCTAAAATAGGACAGATGTAAAAAACATCATTGTCATGGTCCAGACTCAAGACTGTCCGGTTTGAGACTGAACCAGAGCTTTGCCAAAGAGTGTCCTGTGCCCTGTTTTCATTTCTGATTTTATTCCTGACTGCGCATGATGAATATGAAAGCAGACTAAATACAAATATCTGAAAAAAGTCAACCCATCAGACACAAATAAAGATTTTAATAAAAGGAAAGATCTGTCTTTTTTTTGGATTGGAAGATAATATTATAAAGGGTTATTTTTTCTAAATTATTTTATTTTGTTCAATATCATTTCAGGTAAACATCTCAACAGATTTTGGGGAGAACTTGGACAAAGTTATTCTAAAGTTGATCTGGCAATAAATATTTGAAAATAGCTGAGAATATTTTGAAAAAAATAATAAAGCAGGACTTGTCTTATATGAATGAAATACATTCTTACAGCAATAAAACAGTTACAGTAATAAAAAGTGTGGTCCTCACCCAGGAATAGACAGGTAAATTAATGGACTGGAAAAGAGGATCCAGAAATAGACTCACATAGATATGAAAAGTCAGTGCATATGAAAGTTACCATGTCAACTCAAAAATAAGAAAACAAACAACCTAATAAGAAACTTGGCACAAGATTCAAAAAATTATTTCACCAACGGAGATACAGAAATGGCAAACACATGAAAAAGATGATCAACATCATTAGCCATTAGAAAAATACAAATTAAAATATCAAGGATATTGCCATTATACATCTATTAGAATGGATTAAAAAATAAAACTGAAAATACCAAGTGCTGATGAGGATGTGGAGAAACTGTGCCTCTCCTACACTGCTAGTGAAGGCAAAATGGCACAGTAGCCTCTTTGGAAAACAGTGAGGCATTCCCTTATAAAGTTAAAGAACACTTACCAACATTGCTATGTTGCTAGGTATTTACCTAAGAGAAATAAAAAACCTGTAGGCAAATGTTCACAACAACCATCTTAGTCCATCCAGGCTACTGTAACAGAAAACTACAGACTTGGGGGGGGGGCTGATGCAACAGACATTACTTCTCACAGTTCTGGAGGCTGGGAAGTCCAAGATCAAGGCGCTGGCAGGTTCACTATCTAGTGAGGCCTACTTCTTCAAGCCATCTTCTCCCTGTGTCCTCACATTATGTGGGTCTCTTTTATAAGGGCACCAATCCCATTCATGAGGGCTCCACCCTCATGACAGAATCATCTCCCAAAGACCCTACCTTCTAATACCATCACATTGGGAGTTAAGATTTCAACTTACAAATTTGGTGCATGGGTACAAACATTCAGTCCATAACAACAACTTATTCATAATCATAAAACATGGAAAACATCCCAAATGTCCTTAAACTGATAGATGGATAAACAAACTGTGATACAATAGAATACTGCTCAGCAAAAAAGGGCAATGAACTACTGATAAACACACAACAACATGGATGGAACTCCAACGCATTGTGCTAAGTAAAAGAAGCAATACTCAGAGGCTACATAGTGTATAAAATCCTATTTATATGGCATTATAGAAAAAGAAAAGTTATATTGAGAAAAGATTGGTGTGTTGCCAAGGGTTAGAGATGGGGTGGAGTTTCAGTACAAAGGGGCAGTGAGAAAGAATTTTGAGGCATGTTAGAACTGTTCTGAATCTTGCTTGTGATAGTGATTATGTAATTCTACACATTTGTCAAAACTCACACAACTATGCACCAAAAGTGAATGCTACTGAATGTAAAATATAAATATAAAATAAATTTAAAAAGACAGTGCACAAGATTGTGAATATAAACAGCATTATATCATAATCATCAAACTTGCTAAGAGACTATAGATTTTTTTTGCTAAGAGACTAGATCCTAATTATTCCAACTATAAAAAAGAAATGATCATCATGTGATGTGATAGAAGTGTTAAACATCATTGCAATGGCAATCATATTGCAACATATAAATGTGTCAAATTAACATGTTCTATGCCTTAAACTTACACAATATTATATGTCAAATACATGTAAATAAAAAAATAAAAACACATTATATCATCTATGAGTAAAAGGTTAATTATCTAATATGTGGGAAATGGTAAAAAGCTAGTGATTTACACAAAAATAGAGATAAATCTTTCCTTTAGTCCTCAAATAAAAATAAATTCTGAGTGGATTGGGAGTTTAATTGTAAATATATAAATTATAAAATGTTATAAGAAAACTTGGGTGAATATTTTTACAATCTTGGTTGGTGAACGTCTTTCAAATAAACATGGCAGAAATTCCCCAAATCTATGTGTGTGATGGTACAAATTTAAAATTACATAAATTAAAAAATGAAATAAAATAATCATGTTTAAACTAAATTGGTGAAATTACTTGCAACCCATATATGAGCAAATGAATTTTTATGAAACAAAGAACTAAAAAATTAAAAAAAATAAAATTTGGAGAGAACATGAACAAGCAATTTATAAATTAACCAATAAACATACGAGAAGGTGTTCAACCTCCTTAATGATCAAAGAAAGAAATAAAAACAACAATTAGTTTTGTCCATGAGTTAGATTAATGAAGACTGAAAAGGTTGATAAAATCTACTAACAGTAGATTTTAGAAAATGGGAACTCTCATGAACAATTTATGAGAGTGTAAATTCCCATAGCCGTTGGGTAGGGAAATATGGATACCTTGTTTCCTCTAAAAAACTACTAACACAATTGGGAAAATCATATAACTTCAAGATATTTGGTGCAGCATTGTTTATAATGTCAACATTTTTTGCTGCCTGTTTTGTGAGTCTTTAAAATGCTAAAGTTCTCTGTGACCTTCAGGTGGAGAATATACAGACAGTATTCAAATTATTTGACAAAAGGAAACTCCCCCCCCCCTTTTTCTTTCAACCCAAATGGGTCACCTTGGGTCATAAAGAGGCAACTGGAGGATATTCATTAAAATGTTAACAGAGTCTGCTGGCCCCTGGGAAGATGGCGGGGTAGGAGAACGCTGGGATCACTGCATCCTGCTGATCACTCAGATTCCACCTACACCTGCCTAAATAACCCAGAAAACCACCAGAAGACTAGCAGAATGGATTATCTGGAGCCAAGCACAGATGAGAGGCCCACGGGAGAGGGTAGGAAGGGCGGAGAGGTGGTGCTTGCTACACGGACTGGTGGGAGGGAGCCGGGGTCAAGCGGTGGCCCCCTGGCCAAGCAGATGCCCCAAGTCTGGCTTGCAAAAGCAGAGGGGCCAGATGGAGTGTGTTCTGACAGCAAGCGGGACTTAACATCTGAAGGTTATAAGTTAACAGCTCTGCTCAGAAAGCGGGAAGGCTGGAGGACAACAGGAGGGAGAGTTCTTGAGCCCTGGACGACAGAGCTCAGCTTGGCGGGGAACAAAGGCACTCACCAGCGCCATCTCCCTCGCCCATCCCCCAGCCAAAATACCAGAGGGAACCAGCTCCTGCCAGGGAACTTCCTTGCACCGCACAAACACCCAACTCTGTGCTTCTGCGGATCCATCCCTCCGGCAGCGGGTCTGACTCCCTCCTGGTGCCTCAGGGCCCCTCTTAAAGCGGATCACCAAAGGATAAGTGAGCTGAGCCTGCCCCTCCCGCCCCTGTGCACCTTGCTGATCCACCCCAGCTAATACGCCAGATCCCCAGCACCACAAGCCTGGCAGTGTGCAAGTAGCCCAGATGGGCCACACCACCCTACAGTGAATCTGGCCCCTAGGAGAGGGGAAGAGAAGGCACACACCAGTCTGACTGTGGCCCCACTGGTGGGCTGGGGGCAGACATCAGGTCTGACTTCGGCCCCGCCCACCAAAGCAAGTTATTCAAGACAGCACAGGGGAAGTGCCTTGAAGTTCCCAACCACTCCAGGGACTATCCAAAATGACAAAATGGAAGAATTCCCCTCAACAGAATCTCCAAGAAATAACAACAGCTAACAAACTGATCAAAAACGATTTAAACACTATAACAGAAAGTGAATTTAGAATAATAGTCATAAAGTTAATTGCTGGGCTTGAAAACAGTATAGAGGACAGCAGAGAATCTATTGCTAAAGAGATCAAGGGACTGAGGAACAGTCAGGAGGAGCTAAAAAATGCTATAAATGAACTGCAAAATAAAATGGAGACAACCACGGCTCGGATTGAAGAGGCAGAGGAGAGAATAGGTGAACTAGAAGAAAAAATTATGGAAAAAAAGGAAAATGAGAAAAAGAGAGATAAAAAATCCAGGAGTATGAGGGGGAAATTAGAGAACTAAGTGATGCACTAAAGAGAAATAATCTATGCATAATTGGTATTCCAGAGGAGGAAGAGAGAGGGAAAGGTGCTGAAGGTGTACTTGAAGAAATAATAGCTGAGAACTTTCCTGATCCGGGGAAGGAAAAAGGCATTGAAATCCAACAGGCACAGAGAACTCCCTTCAGACGTAACTTGAATCCATCTTCTGTATGACATGTCATAGTGAAACTGGCAAAATACAAGGATAAAGAGAAAATTCTGAAAGCAGCAAGGGATAAACGTGCTGTAACATATAAAGGGAGACCGATAAGACTCGTGACGGATCTCTCTACTGAAACTTGGCAAGCCAGAAAGGAATGGCAGGAGATCTTCAATGTGATGAACAGAAAAAATATGGAGCCGAGAATCCTTCATCCAGGAAGTCTGTCATTTAGAATAGAAGGGGAGATAAAGGTCTTCCCAAAAAAACAAAAACTGAAGGAATTCGTCACCACTAAACCAGCCCTACTAGAAATCCTAAGGGGGACCCTGTGAAACAAAGTACCAGAGACATCGCTACAAGCATGAAACCTACAGACATCACAATGACTCTAAACCCATATCTTTCTATAATAACACTGAACGTAAATGGACTAAATGTGCCAACCAAAAGACATAGGGTATCAGAATGGATAAAAAAACAAGACCCATCTATTTGCAGTCTACAAGAGACTCATTTTAGACCTGAGGACACCTTCAGATTGACAGTGAAGGGATGGAGAACTATTATTCATGCTACTGGAAGTCAAAAGAAAGTTGGAGTAGGCATAGTTATATCAGACAAACTAGACTTTAAATTAAAGGCTGTAACAAGAGATGAAGAAGGGCATTATATAATAATTACAGGGTCTATCCATCAGGAAGACCTAACAATTATAAATGTCTATGTGCCGAATACGGGAGGCCCAAATATATAAAACAACTACTCACAAACACAAGCAACCTTATTGATAAGAATGTGGTAATTGCAGGACTTTAACACTCCACTTACAGAAATGGATAGATCATCTGACACATGGTCAATAAAGAAACAAGGGCCCTGAATGATACATTGGATCAGATGGACTTGACAGATATATATAGAACTCTGCATCCCAAAGCAACAGAATATACTTTCTTCTCGAGTGCACATGGAACATTCTCCAAGATAGATCACATCCTGGGTCACAAAACAGCCCTTTGTAAGTATACAAGAATTGAGATCATACCATGCATACTTTCAGACCACAATGCTATGAAGCTTGAAATCAACCACAGGAAACAGTCTGGAAAAACCTCCAAAAGCATGGAGGTTAAAGAACACCCTACTAAAGAATGAATGGGTCAACCAGGCAATTAGAGAAGAAATTAAAAAATATATGGAAACAGACAAAATTGAAAATACAAAAATCCAAACACTTTGGGATGCAGCGAAGGCAGTCCTGAGAGGAAAATACATTGCAATCCAGGCCCATCTCAAGAAACAAGAAAAATCCCAAATACAAAATCTAACAGCACACCTAAACGAAATAGAAGAACAGCAAAGACAGCCTAAACCCAGCAGAAGAAGAGAAATAATAAAGATCAGAGCAGACATAAACAATATAGAATCTAAAAAAACGGTAGAGCAGATCAATGAAACCAAGAGTTGTTTTTTTGAAAAATAAACAAAATTGATAAACCTCTAGCCAGGCTTCTCAAAAAGAAAAGGGAGATGACCCAAATAGATAAAATCATGAATGAAAATGGAATTATTACAACCAATCCCTCAGACATACAAGCAATTATCAGGGAACACTATGGAAAATTATATGCCAACAAACTGGACAACCTGGAAGAAATGGACAAATTCCTAAGCACCCACACACTTCCAAAATTCAATCAGGAGGAAATAGAAAGTGTGAATAGACCCGCAACCAGAAAAGAAATTAAATCAGTTATCAAAAATCTCCCAACAAATAAGAGTCCAGGACCAGATGGCTTCCCAGGGGAGTTCTACCAGATGTTTAAAGCAGAGATAATACCTATCCTTCTCAAGCTATTCCAAGAAATAGAAAGGGAAGGAAAACTTCCAGACTCATTCTATGAAGCCAGTATTACTTTGATTCCTAAACCAGACAGAGACCCAGTAAAAAAAGGGAACTACAGGCCAATATCTCTGATAAATATGGATGCAAAAATTCTCAATAAGATACTAGCAAATCGAATTCAATGGCATATAAAAAGAATTATTCACCCTGATCAAGTGGGATTCATTCCTGGGCTGCAGGGCTGGTTCAAGATTTGCAAATCAATCAACGTGATACGTCACATTAATAAAAGAAAAGATAAGAACCATATCATCCTGTCAATCGATGCAGAAAAGGCATTTGACAAAATTCAGCAACGTTTCTTAACAAAAATCCTTGAGAAAGTCGGGATAGAAGGAATACACTTAAACATCATAAAAGCCATTTATGAAAAGCCCGCAGCTAACATCATCCTCAATGGGGAAAAACTGAGAGCTTTCCCCCTGAGATCAGGAACACGACAGGGATGTGCACTCTCACTGCTGTTGTCTAACATAGTGTTGGAAGTGCGAGCATCAGCAATCAGACAACAAAAGGAAATCAAAGGCATCAAAATTGGCAAAGATGAAGTTAAGCTTTCACTTTGTGCAGATGACACTTTTTGCAGATGACATGATGACATAGAAAATCCGATAGACTCCACCAAAAGTCTGCTAGAACTGTTACATGAATTTAGCAAAGTTGCAGGATACAAAATTAATGTACAGAAATCAGTTGCATTCTTATACACTAATAATGAAGCAACAGAAAGGCAAATAAAGAAACTGATCGCATTCACAATTGCACCAAGAAGCATAAAATACCTAGGGATAAATCTAACCAAGGATGTAAAAGATCTGTATGCTGAAAACTATAGAAAGCTTATGAAGGAAAGTGAAGAAGATATAAAGAAATGGAAAAACATTCCGTGCTCATGGATTGGAAGAATAAATATTGTCAAAGCTACCTAAAGCTATCTACACATTCAATGCAATCCCAATCAAAATAGCACCAGCATTTTTCTCGAAGCTAGAACAAGCAATCCTAAAATTCATATGGAACCACAAAAGGCCCCGAATAGCCAAAGTAATTTTGAAGAAGACCAAAGTAGGAGGCATCACAATCCTAGACTTTAGCCTCTACTACAAAGCTGTAATCATCAAGACAGCTTGGTATTGGCACAAAAACAGATACATAGACCAATGGAATAGAATAGAAACCCCAGAACTAGACCCACAAATGTATGGCCAACTAATCTTTGACAAAGCAGGAAAGAACATCCAATGGAAAAAAGACAGTCTCTTTAACAAATGGTGCTGGGAGAACTGGACAGCAACATGCAGAAGGTTGAAACTAGACCACTTTCTCACACCATTCACAAAAATAAATTCAAAGTGGATAAAGGACCTGAATGTGAGACAGGAAACCATCAAAACCCTAGAGGAGAAAGCAGGAAAAGACCTCTCTGACCTCAGTCGTAGCAATTTCTTACTCGACACATCCCCAAAGGTAAGGGAATTAAAAGCAAAAATGAACTACTGGGACCTCATGAAGGTAAAAAGCTTCTGCACAGCAAAGGAAACAACCAACAAAACTAAAAGGCAACCAACGGAATGGGAAAAGATATTTGCAAATGACATATCGGACAAAGGGCTAGTATCCAAAATTTATAAAGAGCTCACCAAACTCCACACCCGAAAAACAAATAATCCAGTGGAGAAATGAGCAGACAACATGAATAGACACTTCTCTAAAGAAGACATCCGGATGGCCAACAGGCACATGAAAAGATGTTCAACGTCGCTCCTCATCAGGGAAATACAAATCAAAACCACACTCAGATACCAATCACCTCACGCCAGTCAGAGTGGCCAAAATGAACAAATCAGGAGACTATAAATGCTGGAGAGGATGTGGAGAAACAGGAACCCACTTGCTCTGTTGGTGGGAATGCAAACTGGTAAGCCACTCTGGAAAACAGTGTGGAGGTTCCTCAAAAAATTAAAAATAGACCTACCCTATGATTCCAGTAGCACTGCTAGGAATTTACCCCAATGTTTATAGCAGCACTCTCAACAATAGCCAAATTATGGAAAGAGCCTAAATGTCCATCAACTGATGAATGGATAAAGAAATTGTGGTTTATATACACAATGGAGTACTACGTGGCAATGAGAAAGAATGAAATATGGCCCTTTGTAGCACATGGATGGAACTGGAGAGTGTGATGCTAAGTGAAATAAGCCATACTTAGAAAGACAGATACCATATGTTTCACTCTTATGTGGATCCTGAGAAACTTAACAGAAACCCATGGGGGAGGGGAAGGAAAAAAAAAAGAGGTTAGAGTGGGAGAGAGCCAAAGCATAAGAGACTCTTAAAAACTGAGAACAAACTGAGGGTTGATGGGGGGTGGGAGGGAGGGGAGGGTGGGTGATGGGTATTGAGGAGGGCACCTTTTGGGATGAGCACTGGGTGTTGTATGGAAACCAATTTGACAATAAATTTCATATATTGAAAAAAAATAAAATGTTAACAGAAGTCACATCTGAGGTGTACGATTTTAGTAATTTCTTTGCACTTGTTGATACTGCTTGAATACTTTAAACAATGAACATTTACCATTTTGACAAAAAAATAATAAAATGATTTTCAAAAAAGGAAAGAAGATACAGGGATTATAAAAGAGGTGTAATTTAAATCCTCAATGTAAAGCAAGCCTCTTTGTTTTTGATTTTTGTTTTTTTATTTAAAAAATTTTTAATTTTATTTATTTTTCAGAGAGAGAGAGACAGAGAGAGTGAGTGGGGGAGGGGCAGAGAGAGATAAGGAGAGAGAGAATCTCAAGCAGGCTCTACACTGTGAGCATGGAGCCTGATACAGGGCTCAAACTCACAAATCCTGAGATCATGACCTGAGCCGAAGCCAAGAGTCAGACGCTGAACCAACTGAGCCACCTAGGCACCCAAAGCAAGCCTCTTTGTGAGTTAGCTTGATGTAAAGACAAGAGCCTGCTATAAACTACATTGTGGAAATATTTGAATGAGCCAAAGACCAAGAGGTTCAGCATCCAAAGATGAAGGTCTAAGACCTTGCTGTGGTTTACCTGCTTGTAACATTGGGCAAAAGAGCTAATCTCCCTAAATCTTAGGTTCTTCACCCATGAAATTGGAATCATTATATCTACTTTGCCTCATTCATGAAGTGGTTGTTAAAATTACCCTCTTTGCAAAAATACTTTGCTTGCATCTTTGAAATAATTGTAGGAAAAGTTAACTTGGGTGCCTTGAAGATTTTGAGGCTCAGAGAGACTAAGTAACTTTCCCCTGGATTACTCAATCACTAAATGATGGAGCATCATATAAATTGGAGAGACATATCTACCCTCCTCTGTACACAGATTTGTTTTTGAGCTTTGCTACTCCAAGTGTGGTCTACTGACCAGCAGCATCAGAACCACCTTAAAAATGCTACGTCTGGGCCTGAACTGCCGAAACAGGACTTGTGCTTAAACAAGATACCCCAAGTGAATCACTGCATATAAATGTTTGAGAAGCATTATTTTATGGGACAGAGTCTAATCTACAGTGCGTATAAATCTGTGCAATAATGTTAAGACTTTGCTATTGGCAGTAAGAAGACTAAATATGAGTTTCTGATCTAAACTGTTGCTACAAGTTGTCCTGTAGAAAAAGTTTTTTTAACTTTGCTTAATTCAGTTTCTAAATCATTCCTTTTTCACAACGTGAATTAGCACAAATTAATTGATGATCTGTGGTGCATACTTGGAGGCAAGCTCCTAGCTATGTAATTTGTGGGGTGGAGTGCAAAATGAAAATACAGATACTGTGTTCAAAATATATTAAGAATTCAGAGACAGTGACATCATAGCTTTGAATGGAGCATGAGACCTAGGTACAGGGCCCTGTGGAGCTGCCTGAGGGGCATGCCCATGAAGGTGCTGGTCCTGCTTTGGGGACTGTTTACGATTACAGAGAGTTGTGCACAGAGTAAATCTACCCCAGAAGAACGGTTGGATAGTGCAGGGATTTTCATCCTCAAAGCCTTAACAAATTTTGATAATTTCAGATTCTGACCAGAGGTTAGAACCTTGCACTCTGTTGCTCACCTCTCAAAAGCTTGGTTGCTGAAGTTACCATTTGTGAAGGATTGCCTCACTGAACAGAGATGCAGCCAGGCTTTGAGTGGAGAGGGGAAGGGGTACCAGGGTGGCTCAGTTGGTTAAGCATCTGACTTCAGCTCAGTTTCATGAGTTCAAGCCCCACATCAGGCTGACAGCTCAGAGCCTGGAGCCTGCTTTGTCTCCCTCACTCTCTGCCCCTCCTTCACCCCCTCTCTCTCTCTCTCTTAAAAATAAAAAAAAAGGAGGTTAGCGTGGGAGAGAGCCAAAGCATAAGAGACTGTTAAAAACTGAGAACAAACTGAGGGTTGATGGGGGGTGGGAGGGAGGGGAGGGTGGGTGATGGGTATTGAGGAGGGCACCTTTTGGGATGAGCACTGGGTGTTGTATGGAAACCAATTTGACAATAAATTTCATATATTGAAAAAAAAACAAACATTAAAAAAAAAAACTAAGTGGAGAGGGGAAGTGACTTGGCCTGGGGTATGTCTAGGTGGGCAGGCCTGTACCATTGGTTGGTTAGGGCTGGCTCTCAGAAGAACAGCAGGCTTAGATTCCTTCAGAGTGAATCTCACAGTCTAGACTTCATGAAGCTTCCTCTGAGATCTTCAAATCCCGGTTTCATAACCGTCCTGACATGTTTTACCTTAACTTTGTTGAAGCACTGCCATTTATGAGATGAGGGTTCCTCTCCTGTCATCCTCCACCATGCCATCTTTGCACATCCCTTCCTCCACTAACACATCACCCTTGGAAGAGCTCAGCAATTTGAAGGTGCATCTCTGTGCTACATAGACTAGACCACTTAAAGATGTGTGGGTGCTGGACAGCACTGTGTTCCCACATTCTGATTACCTGAGCATTGCTCTAAGAAAGGGGATCATGGGAGGTCAATATTGGTGTTACTGAGACTGTTCCTCATAATATGATAGAACTCTCCCTGAGGACCTGTAGGGAAATTCTCTGAAGACTTTCTTAGAAACTCAGAAAAGTGGTACTTTAAAGCAATTAGCATGATCTTATCTTGTAAGTCTAGAACATCATGTTTTCTTCTTTGCTTTTGCTGCTAGAAACCTCAGAGTTAAGTGTTTGAGCTAGATTTACTACTATATAGGACAGTATGATACACATTTAAAAATTTTCTTACTTATTTTTTCACCCACATTTTCTTATTAATTTATTATTACTATTTTAAACCCGTTTATTGAGGTATAGTCAACATACAATAAACTGCATATGTTTAAAGCATATAAATGAACATTTCTGACCCATGCATGTACCTGTGAAGCCATTACCACAATCTAGGTGACAAACAAGCATCCCCTAGGGTTCCCTTGTGATCTCTGTAATCCTTCCTTTCCAGTACCTCACTCTCCTCCCAATACCAGAAAACCACTGATCTGCTTTCTTTCACTGTTGATTAGTTTGCATTGTCTAAAATTTCATATTAATGGAAACAAGCAGTACGTAAAGCAGTATTTTTTGTTTGTCTGGCTTTTTTTCACTCGTAATTATTTGGAGATTTACTTATGCTGTAGTGTCAATAGTTTATTCCTTTTTGTTGCCAAGTAGTATCCTATTGAATGAATAAATGATGTTTTGTTTATCTATCTACCCACTGATGGACATTTATATTGCTTGCAGTTTGGGGCTCTTACAAATAAAGCTGTTATGAACATTCACATATGAGGTTTGTGTGGATATATGCTTTCATTTCTTTTGCATTAAAAGCTGAGAGTGGAATATGTGGATCATATGATAGATCTATGTTTACATTTTTAAGTACTCTTTTCCAAAGTGACTGCACTATTTTTATCCCTGTTTCCAGTGCATTAATATTCTACTGTTGCCACATCCCCATTACTGTATGTGACCAGTTATTTAGCAAATAGGTGTGTGCCACTACTTTATTGTAGTTCACATTTGCATTTCTGTAATAAATGATGCTGTTGAACTCCTTTTCACTGCATATTTGTCATTTCTATATCTTCTTTGGTGAAGTGTCTGCTTCAATATTTGCCCATTAAAAAAATCGGGTTCTTTATTATTATTGAGTTTTGAGAATTTTTGATATATGCCAGATACAATTCCTTTATCAGATAGATAATTTGCAAATATTTTCTCCCAGTTTGCAGCTTGTATTTTTATTCTTATAGAAGCCTTTTTATAGACAGCAGAAGTTTTTAAATTTGATGAAATCCAATATATTAATTTGCTTTTTTATGGACCATGCTTCTAGTGTATCCTAGACATTTTTGGCATTAAGGTCAAACTCAAGTTTCAAACACATAACTTGGCCCTGAAGGCCATGCATTTTCTATTACTCGACAGTGTGCCCATTAATTTATCAGCAGAGATGATTGATTTTCCACCACAACCAGGCACCATCTTAGGTGCTCGGGACACAGCACTGAACAAGACAAACCAAAGTCTCTGCCTTGAGGGAGCATATTGCATTCCAACAGGAGAGAAGGCCACTAAAGTCAAAACATGGCACAGAATACCTGCTGTGGGAGAGGGTCAAGCAGAGAAGTGGTGGGAAGTAGGTAGTCAGGGAAGGGCCTGGAGGTAGTAGGGGAGTAAGCCAGGCACTCACTGGGGCAAGGTGTGCCTGAGGAGTAGCAGGACAGCAGGTGTGGCAGGGGGGAGCAGATGGAGGAAAAACAGAGGGGAATAAGATTTGAGAGGTGATGTGGGATAACAGAGGACAAGTTTTCAGGGGCATCTCATGTCAGTGAAGCAAGGACTCTGGATTTTTCTGGGTGAAAGGGGGAGCCATTGGAGGGATGGAGCAGGGAGATGATAAGACTTTGGTCTCTGGATGGAGAATAGACTGGGGAGAAACTGGCGACCAGGAGGAGGGCCTTGGTGATAATCCAGGTGAGAGATCCTGGTTCTTAGGCCAGCATGGTGGTGGTAAAAAGTGGTTGTATTCGGATCTGTTTTGAAGGTAAAGTCAAAATTTTTTTCTGCTGGAATAGATGTGGTATATGAGAAGAAAAAGAACAGTTGAAGTTGACTCCAAGGCATTTGTCTTGGGCAAGTGGATGTGCAGAGTTGCTTTATTCTGAGTGGGAGTTGTGGGGGAGACCAGAAGTTTAGTTTGGGGTGAATTACATTTTGGGTTGTCTATTAGATGAATAGAGGTGCATGGAGGCTGTTGGTGTTTAGGAGAGATTGTCTGGGCAACACATACAAGTCTGGGCACCGTTAGCCTGTAGATTGTATTTAAAGATATGGGCCTGGGTGAGGTAGGGGAAAAGCCTACTCCCTGGTGCTTTCCACTCCAACACTTGGTAAGGAAGATGAAAAGCAAAGAAGGTCCTGGAGGAGGACCCAGTGAGGTAAGAGGAAAACCAAGAGAGGGCTAAGTCCTGGACACCAGTGAGGAAAGGGTTTCAGGAAGGGATGACTGATTGTTGTGTCAGTTGCTGTTGAGAAGGGGAAGTTGTTGAGAACTGGGAAGGCAAGGGAACTTCACAGGAGCTGTCTCAGGGGGTGGTGGAGGACTTCAGAAGAGGAAGTGGGGACAGAAATTACAAATAGCTCCACTGAGAATTCTGCAGAGATGAGCAGAGAATTGTGACAGGTGATGTGGAAACTGGGGTCAAGAAAGAGCTGACTTTTTTTTTTTAATGAGGGAAATGACAGTATGTTTGTATGTTGTTGGGAATGATCCCCCCAAAAGGGAGGATTTATGGTCCTAAAGGAAACTCTGATGCTTTGTTGTTCCAGCCACCAGAAGCGCAGAAATGATAAGGTTCTTTCCAACCTGTACTCACTTCTCTAGGTCCAAGAACCCATGGAGTGAAGGACTAGATACAAAACCAGTTAGAATATGAGAGACACTGAAGTAATCAAAGACATAAGCTATCCTCAATTAGCTTAGAAAATTTTGCCCTGTCCACCCAGAACCTGAATAGCTGAGGTCCTGTAAGATCAGACCTTTAGAGGACACTACATTTCCACTTGGGACATGTCTTTCAATTTAAAAAGAAAATTATTATGCAGAAGATTTAGATTATGGAGCAATTATTCCACTTTTTTTTTCATAATGGCAGGATCCAGGTCTGTTTTTTGCCCACATTTGTATCTCTAGCAGCTTGCAGTGTGCTGTATATAGTAGGAGTTCAACAATCTTTGTTGAATGTGAATGCCAAGACTGAATTGGTGCAACCATTCTGGAAAACAGTGAGGAAGTTCTTCAAAAAAATTAAAATAGAACTACCTTATGATCCAGCAATCCCACTTCTGAATATATATCCAAAGGAAATGAAATCAGGGCCTTGAAGAGAGGATTGCTATCCCAAGTCTATTGTAGCATTATTCACAATAGCCAAGACATGGAAACAACCTGCATGTCCACCAACAGATGAATGGATAAAGAAAATATGCTGTGATATATATATATACATATATATATATATGTATATATATATAAATTATATTTGTATAATAAATGAATATTTATTTAATAAATATTTAATAAAATGTTTATCTTAATAAAATACATTTATATAATAATTTATATAATATTCATTATATATACAGTAATATTCCAATGGAATATTGCTTAGCTTAAAATAAAAGGAAATCCTACCGTTTGTGATAATATGAATGAAATGATAAATGAAATAAGCCAGACACAGAAAAACAACTATTTCATAATCTCACTTGTATGTGGAATCTAAAATAGTCAAACTTATAGAAGCAAAGAGTAGAACAATGGTTACCAGGGATGGGGAGGTAGGGTAAATGAGAAAGTTTTGGTCAAAGTACGAAGTTGCAGTTTTGTAGGGTAAATATGTATAGAGATCTAATATACAGCATGATAAGTACTGTTAATAATACTGTATTGAATCCTGAAAATCTGCTAAGAGAGCTCTCACCATACACAAGAAAGATAATCATATGAAGAAATAGATATGTTAATTAGCTTGACTATAGCAATCACTTTGATATATATATATGTATATATATATATACATATACATATATGTATATATATACATACATATATATGTATATATATATACACATATATATATATCAAATCATTATGTTGTACACCTCAAATATATACAGTTTTTATTACAAAAATACCTCCCCCATTTAAGCCTTGATTTGGACAAATGCAATGAGGATATTCCACACTTTCAAAATAAGTTTTCTCAGTTATTTAAAAATAAAGTACAGACAGCAACAGTATGGGGACACACAAGAGACTACTGGAAACCTAAAAAAAAAATAAATTGGAAAATGAGAGAACTAGAATTTGACTTATAAGGGTAATGAAGACTGGAGGAGCATATTTCTTCACTGTGTTGCATCTTGCTGGCTGTGGTACAGGTTACTTTGTCTTCTCCTATAAGCAGGATTGATTGTTCCTGTGGAGAATACTTCAGTGAGAGTTTTCAGTGTGAAACTAATATTTTGCACCAGACCCTCATCTGAAATGCCAATGCCAAAAAAAGATTTATTTTATTTTATTTTATTTTATTTTATTTTAATTACAGTATAGTTAAAAGAGAGTATTAAATTAGTTTCAGGTATACAATATGGTGAATCAACAATTTCATGTATTACTCAATGCTCACCAAGGTTAGTGTACTCTTAACCCTCATCACTTATCTCATCCATGCCCCACCCACCTCCCCTCTAGTAACTATTTGTTTGTTCTCTAAAATTAGGAGTCTGTTTTTTCTTCTTTTTTTTGGTTTGTCTCTTTTTTTCCCTTTGTTATTTTGTTTCTTAAATTCCACATATGAGTGAAATCATATGGTATTTATCTTTCTCTGACTAACTTATTTAGCTTGACATTATACTTGCTAGCTCCATCCATGTTGTTGCAAATTGCAAAAGGTTTCATTCTTTCTTATGGCTGAACTTTATATATCTATCTATATCTATGTATATGTATATGTATATGTATATGTATATGTATATGTATATCTATATCTATATCTATATCTATATCTATATCATCTATATCTATCTATCTATATATCACTTCTTCTTTACCCATTCATCTATGGATAGACACTTGGGTTGTTTCCATAATTTAGCTGTTGTAATTAATGCTAAAATAAACATAAGGGTGCATATATCCTCTTGAATTAGAGTTTTTGTATTCTTTGGGTATAAATCCAGTAATGCGATTACTAGATCATATGGTAGTTCTATTTTTAATTTTTTGAGGAACTTCCCTACTCTTTTCCACTGTGGCTGCAGCAGTTTGCATTCCTATCAACAGTGCATACAGTTTCCTTTTTCTCCACATCCTTGCCAGCACTTGTGTCTTGTGTTCTTTATTTTAGTTATTTGAAAGGTGTCAGATAACACCCATTGTTTTGACTTTCTTTTCATATATAATTAGTGATGTTAATATCTTTTCATGTGTCTATTGGCCATCTAGATGTCTTCTTTGGAGAAATGTCTGTTCATGTTTTATGCCTATTTTTAATTGGATTATTTGGGGTTTTTTGGTGTGTAGTTGTTTAACTTCTGTATATATTCTGGATACTAACCCTTTATCAGATATGTCATTTGTAAATATCTTCTCTCATTCAGTAGGTTGTTTTTTAGTTTTGTTGATAGTTTCCAATGTGCTGCAGAAGCTTTTCATTTTTATGTAGTCTCAATAGTTAATTTTTGCTTTATTTCCCTTGTCTCAGGAGACATATCTAGAAAAATGTTTCTATGGCTGATGTCAGAGAAATTACTGCCTGTCCTCTCTTCCAGGATTTTTACAGTTTCAGGTCTCACATTTAGATCCTTAATCAATTTTGAGTTTATTTTTGTGTGTGGTATAAGAAAGTAGTCCAGTTTCATTCTTTTACATGTAGCTGTCATTTTCCCAACACCATTTGTTACAGAGACTGTCTTTTTCCCACTGCATAATCTTGCCTTATTTTTCATAGATTAATTAATCATACAACTGTGCATTTATTTCTGGGCTTTCTATTCTGTTCCATTGATTTATATGTTTGTTTTTGTGCCAGTACAATACTGTTTGATTCCTACAGCTTTGTAGTATAACTTGAAATCTGGAATTGTGATACCCCCCCTTTTTCTTTTTCAAGACTGCTTTGGCTATTTGCAGTCTTCTGTGGTTCCATACAAATTTTAGGATTGTTTGTTCTAGTTCTGTGAAAAATCCTCTTGGTATTTTGATAAGGATTGAATTAAATCTGTAGATTGGTTTGAGTAGGGTGGACATTTTTACAATATTTTTTCTTCCAATCCATTAGCATAGAATACCTTTCATTTCCTTTTGTCATCTTCAATTTCTTTCATCAGTGTTTTATAGTTTTCAGGGTACAGGTCTTTCACTTCTTTAGTTAAGTTTATTCCTAGGTATCTTATTGTGTTTAGTGCCATTGTAGATGGGATTGTTTTCTTAATTTCTTTCCCTGCTGCTTCATTTCTATTGTATGTAAATAAAACAGATTTCTGTACATTGATGTTGTATCTGTGACTTTATTGAATTCATTTAGATCAGTTCTAGTAGCTTTCTAGTGGAGTCTTTAGGGTTATCTATATATAGTAACATGTCTTCTGCACGGTACTATTCTTACCAACTTGGATGCCTTTTATTTCTTTTTGTTGTATAATTTCTGTGGTTAGGGTTTCCAGTACTATGTTGAATAAAATTAGTGAGAATGGGGGTGCATTGGTGGCTCAGTACGTTAAGCGTCTGACTCTTGATTTTGGCTCAGGTCATGATCTCATGATTTGTGAGTTCAAGTTCAAGTTCTGCACTGAGAGAGCAGAGCCTGCTTGGGATTCTCTGTCTCCATCTCTGTCTGCCCCTGCCCCACTTGGGCATGCTCTTTCTCTCACTCTCTCAATAAATAAACATTAAAAAGAAGTAGTGAGAATGTGTGAATGGATGACATTCTTGTCTTACTCCTGATTGTAGGGGAAATCTCCAAGTTTTTTCCCATTGAGTATGATGTTTGTTGTGGGCCTTCATTATGTTGTGGTATGTTCCCTCTAAACCTACTTCATTGAGGGTTTTTATCATGAATGGATGTTGTATTTTGTCAAATGATTTTTCTGAATCTATTGAAATGTTTATATGGTTTTTATCCTTTGTCTTCTTAATGTGATGTATCATGTTGATTGATTTGTGAATATTGAACCACCTTTGCATTCTGGGAATAAATCCTATTTGATCATAGTGAATGATTTTTTTAAATGTATTATTGAATTTCATTTGCTAGTATTTTGTTGAGGATTTTTGCATCTATGTTCATCAGAGATATTGGCCTATAGTTCTCTTTTTTAGAGATATCCTTATCTGGTTTTGGTATCAGGGTAATGCTAGTCTCAGAGAATGAATTTGGTAGTTTTCTTCCTCTTCTAGTCTTTGGAATACTTTGAGAAGAATAGGTATTAACTCTTATTTAAATGTTTGGTAGAATTCACCTGTGAAACTGTCTGGTCCTGAACTTTTGCTCATTGAGAGTTTTTTTGATTACTGATTCAATTTCATTGCTGGTAATCCATCTATTCAAATTTTCTATTTCTTCCTAATTCAGTTTTGGTAGGTTATATGTTTCTAGGAATTTATTCATTTCTTCCAGGTTGTCCAATTTGTTGGCATATATTTTTCATAATACTCCCTTACAATCCTTTGTATTTCTGTGGTATTGGTTGTTATTTATCCTCTTTCATTTCTGATTTTGTATATTTGGGTTCTCTCTCTCTCTCTCTCTCTCTCTCTCATGATTGTGTCTAAAGGCTTATTGATTTTACTGATCTTTTCAAAGAACCATCTCACTTCATTGATCTGTTCTATTATTTTTTTAGTATCTTTTTTGTTTATTTTTGCTCTTATCTTTATTAATTCCTTGGGTTTTGTTTTCTGTTCTTTTTCTAGCTTTTCTAGGTATAAGGGTAGGTAGCTTTGGTTGTTTATTTGAGATTTTTCTTGCTTTTTTGAGGTAGACCTGTATTGATATAAACTTCCTTCTGGGAACAGCTTTTGTTGCATCTCACAGATTTTGGACTATTGTATTTTCATTTTCGTTAGTCTCCATGTTTTTTTTTATTTCCTCTTTGATTTCTTGGTTGAGCCATTTATTGTGTAGTAGTTCATTATTTAAGGTCTATATATTTGTGTTCTTTCCAGATTTTTTTCTTGTGGTTAATTTCTAGCTTCATAGCATTGTGGTTACAAAAAAATGCATGGTATGACTTTGATATTTTTGAATTTGTTGAGATTTATTTTGTGGCCTAATATGTGATCTATTGTACAGAATGTTCCTTGTGCATTTGAAAAGAATGTGTTCTACTCTTTTAGGTTGGAATGTCTTGAATATATCTGTTCAGTCCTTCAGGTCCAACATGTCATTCAAAGCCACTGTTTGTGTGTTGATTTTCTGTTTGGATGATCTGTCCATTGATCTAAGTGAGGCATTAAAGACCCCGACTATTATTGTATTACTATTGGTTAGTTCCTTTATGTTTGTTATTAACTGTTTTATGTATTTGGGTGCATATATTTTTATAATCTTTTTATCTTCTTGTTGGATTCTTCCCTTTGTTATTATACAGTGTCCTTTGTCTCCTGTTACAGTCTTTGTTTTAAACTCTAGTGGCTACCCTGGCTTTCTTTTGACATCCATTTGCATGACAAATGCTTCCCCTTCCCCTACTTTCAATCTGTTTGTGTCTTTAGGTCTAAAATGAGTCTTGTAGGCAGCATATAGATGGGTCTTTTTTTTTTTTTTTTTTTTTTTTTTTTTTTTTTTTTTATCTACCCCATCACCCTGTGTCTTTTATTTGGAGCATTTAGTCCATTTACATTCAAAGTAATTGTTGATGAGTATGCATTTATAGCCATTTTGTTACTTGTTTTATGGTTGTTTTTATAGTTCTTCTCTGTTCCTCTCATCCCTTGTTCTCTTCTGTCGTGGTTAGTTGGCTCTCTTTAGTGATATACTTGGATTCTTTTTATTTTTTGCATATCTATTACTGTTTTTCTTATTTGTGCTGGCCATTAGCAGTCTGCATATTAAGTTGATGGTTGCTTAAGTTTACACCCATTTTTTACTTCTCTCCTCACCACGTTTTAGGTATATGATGTTATACTTTACATCCTTTATTTTGTGAGTCACTTGACTGACTTTTACTGACATACTTATTTTTAATGTTTTTATCCTTCCTCCTTTTCTTGCTCTTATGGTCTTTCCTTTCTACTCAAAAAGTCCCTTTAACATCTCTTACAGGACTGGTTTAGTGGTCATGAATTCCCTTAACTTTTATTTGTCTGGGAAACTCTGTATCTCTTTTTCTATTTTGAATGTTATCCTTGCTGGATGGAGTATTCTTGGCTGCATATTTTTTCCTTTCAGCACTTTGAATGTATCTAACCTCTCCCTTTTGGCCTGCAAAGTTTCTGCTGAAAAATCCCCTGATCGCCTTATGGGGTTTTCTTTTTATGTAACTGTTTTCCTTTCTCTTGCTGCTTTTAAAACTCTCTCTTTATCACTACTTTTTGCCATTTTAATTACTTTGTGTCACATTGTGGACCTCCTTGGGTTGATTTTATTGGGGGATCTCTGTGTCTTCTGGATCTGCTTTCCTGTTTCCTTCCCCAGATTTGAGACTTTTTCAGCTGTTATTTCTTCAAATAAATTTTCCATACCCTTTCCCCCCTTCTTCTGGGACTCCTATAATGCAAATGTTACTATGCATGATGATGTCCCTGAGTTCCCTAAATCTATTCTCATTTTGCATACTTTTTTCCCTCTCACCTGCTCAGCCTGTTACTTTCCATTACCTTGTCCTCCAAGTCACTGAGTTATTTTTCTGCTTCCTCAAATCTTCTATTTATTCCATCTAGTGTATTTTTAATTTTATTTATTATGTTCTTTATCTCTGGTACATCTTTATGTCTTTGTTAAGAGTCTCATTGATGTTCACCACTTTTTTCTTAAGGTCCAATGAATATCTTTATGATCATTACTTTAAATTTTCTATCAGATGTGTGACTTATCTCAGTTTCACTTAAGTTTATTGCTGTGGTTTTGTCCTGTCCTTTTATTTGGGACATATTCCTCTGTCTCCTTGATTTGTCTAACTCTCTGTGTCTGTTTCTGTGTGTTAGGAAAGTCAGCAATGTCTCTTGCTCTTGAGAGTAGCAGACTTATGAAGAAGAGGACCTGTTGTGTCCTGCTGTGTAGTATCTTCTGGTCACTGGAATCTGGAGCTTCAGGGATATCTCTTGTGTGTGTTGTGTGTGTGCTCTGCTCTTGTGGCTCTGTTGATTTTTCCTTCAGTCCAGTCATCTGCAGTGACTCTCTTTACCAGTTGTGGGCAATATTTGGCTACAGTGGTGTTAATGGGCCAGTCTGGGGTTTAGTTGAGTCAGGCCAGACATTTGCCAGAGATACAATAGTACCCAACAGCAAGGTGCTTTCCTTGTGTGCCATGTAAAGTTTTCACTGGTGGGTGGAGCATGCAGTCAGACTAGTTACCTGCCTCCAGCCCACTGTTACAACCACAGTTGGACTGGTGTGTGTGGTTCTTTCCCTGTCTATAGGTAGGAGTCACTTTGAAATGGTGCTGGATCCTGTGGGGGCTGCTTGCAAACTGCAAGGGTTGTGGCACTGTTTTGGATGGGTTCTGGCTAAAAGCATATTGAAGAGGGAAGATCTGCAATGTGTATGAATGTGGGATGCACAGTGTCTGCAAGGTTTGTTCCCTGGTCCTCTAGGGGAACAGACCTGCAGCACAGAGACTAAGGCAGGCCTGTCTGGAAGGGTTGGATCCACTGAAGCACAGCCCAGGGGGAGGGCAGTGGTGTTACCAAGTTAGGTAGCAAGGGTTGGCACCAAGCTTGTTCTTACAGGTGTCCATGTGTTTAGGCTGGGGGACAGGATCTCTGTCTTAGATCTCTATCTTAGATCTCTAAGATCTTAGATCTTAGATCTCTATTTCTCTGAAACATGCTCTGAGATTAATAAACAACTCTCCCAAGTGTTTCTCAAACTGCTGCTTCTAAGTTATATCTCCATAGACTGTTGTGCTGTCTCTTTAAGGGCAGAGACTCAGTTTCTTCTAGCCCTCCTAGCTTTTCCAGAGCCAAGCGCACTGATTTTTAAAATTCCAGATTTTAAGCCTTGCTGGTTTTAAGAACTCATGAAATTTGGCCCCTCTGATTTTCAAGGAAAATGTTATGAAGATTCATCTCCATGGGCAGTCTCCCCAGTGTGATGATCTGTTTCTCTCCCCTCTCCATGCCTGCGGGTCTCTCCCTCCTGTGGGTCTGTTTAGCTCCACCCTTCCTACCCTCTTCAATGTGGCTTCTTTTCTAAATTTAGTTGTGGAGTTTGTTCTGCCAGTCTTCGGGTTGTTTTCTGGGTTATTTACACTGATGTGAATGCTATCTAGCCGTATCTGTGGATGAGGTGAGCTTAGGGTCCCCCTAAGATTTTAATCTTAAGAGCAAAGTGGAGACAGCATGAGATCCTGATTTTTGCCTCAAATATTTGACTTGGAAAACTGAAATAATCCTTTCTGGACCACCTCTGAAAATACTGGACTTTTAAGGTAGAGAGTTGAACTGTTTGGATCAATGCAAAAATCTCCTGGTAGAGACTTTTAGGAAATGTTTACTTGAGAGAAACTTTGTGTCATATAATCTTTGTCCATGAGATGGCGCTGTTGTGCCACAAAAGGAAACTTCCTTTTTGCCTATAGCTATGAAAACCCTAAAAAAAAAAAAAAAAAAAAAAAAGTGTTCTCACTTAAAGAAGAGAGATCCCAGTAAGATGATTAAGTTCTTGGGATCTAATGTACAGCGCGGTCATTATAGTTAACAATTCTGTGTAATATACTTGGAAGCTATTAAAGGAGTAGATCTTAAATGTTCCCCTCCACAAAAAGAAATGGTAAGTATTTGACGTGATAAAGGTATTAACTAACACTACTACGGCAATAATTTCACAGTATATAAGTGTATCAAATTGACATATTGTACACCTTAAACTTACACAATGTTATATGTTAATTATATCTCATTAAAGCTGGAGAAAAAAGAGAGGTCACCCTCTCCCATCCCACAACACCCTTATTTTTCCATAAAGTCAGAAGACTGCTTCCTTTGTCTTTTAACCTTGTATTTTGAGCAGTTAAAACTCTTCCAATGTTTATACTGTACACATTACCTTGAATCCAGTTGTTTGCAAAGTGTGTGTTCCTACCAGTTTCTCAATGCCTTATCTGGGGCTGTTTTGTTTTTGAGGCTAACCTTGTCTATCTTCCCTTATGAAAATACTTCTGGAATGATGGAGAGGGGACAAAGGTGTTGCCACAGTATCTAGAGCTGCAGACTTCCACTGCACCTGAGTGCCCATTTGGCTGACAGCAGAGAGGGCTGTCCTCATGTCCAAGGCAGAAGCAAAAAATACTGATCCTTTCATGGCTGGGCTCTGAGAAGGAGGTACATTCCCTTTCCTGCTCCACAGATAAACTCCTTTTCTTTCTTTTTTTCTTATTGTGGTAAAATATATTTGACATAAAACTACCATTTTAACCATTTTTAAGTGTACAGTTCAGTGATATTAACTATAGTCACATTGTTGTGCAACCATCACTTCTAATCACCTCCAGAACTTTTTCATCTTCCCAAACTGAAACTCTACCCATTAAACACTAATTCTTCATACTCCCTTCTCCTAACTCTGTGTAACCATCATTCTACTTCCTGTGTCTATGAATTTGACTACCCTAGATACCTAATTATAAGTGAAATCGTATAATAATGTGGCTTTTTGTGCCTGGCTTATTTCACTTTGACATAATGTCTTCAAGATACATCCATGTTGCAGCATGTGTCCAAATTTCCTTCTTTTTTAAAACAAAAAAAATTTTAATGTTAACTTATTTTGAGGGAGAGAGAGACAGACTGCAAGCAGGGGATGGGCAGAGAGAGAGGGAGACACAGAATCCAAAGCAGGCTCCAGGCTCTGAGCTGTCAGCACAGAGCCCATGCGGGGCTCGAGCTCACCAACCGCGAGATCACGACCTGAGCTGAAGTTGGACGCCTACTGACTGAGCTACCCAGGCACCCCAAATTTCTTTCTTTTTAAAGGCTGTATGTGTATGCCACATACTTTCCTCTGTCATGGACACTTCATGGTCTTTCCACCTTTTGGCTGTTGTGCCTGATGCTGCTGTGGACTTGGGTGGAATTGGTGGATCATATGGGTAATTCTGTTTTTAACTTTTTGGGTAATCACCATGCAGTTTTTCCACAGCTGCCGCACCATTTTACATTCCCACAAGCAATACATGAGAGTACCAATTTCTCCACATCCTCACCAACACTTAGAACATTCTTTTTTTAAAAAAAATTTTTTAACATTAATTTATTATTGAGAGACAGAGAGAGACAAAGCATGAGCATGGGAGGGGCAGAAAGAGGGGGAGACAGAATCTGAAGGAGGCTCCAGGCTCTGAGCTATCAGCACAGAGCCCAACACTGGGCTTGAACTCTCAAACCGCGAGATCATGACCTGAGCCGAAGTCGAACACTTAACCGACAGAGCCACCCAGGCATCCCTCAGATCATTCTTTTAAGCGCTGCTGTTTTTTTTTTTTCCTAACCTAACATGGAAGAATTAGTTACTTAACAGTTCCTTATTCAAAACAGTGATATGTATTTCTTAATAGAATAACTGCAGACATTTGTATTTTCCAGACACTTTGCAGATTATTTCTTTTAATCAGTTCTCTTTCCATTGCCCTCTTTACAAGATGGTCATTTTAAGTAAAACTACATTAACATTTTTCTTGTTTCTTGAAAATACTATAGAGTTGTTTAGATTTGTTTGTGAAAGCAGATGATATGTATAAAGTAATAACTTCAAAATGTTATCTTACTGATTTTTGTAGGTAATGGTGAGATAGGAATAACAGTTTCAATTTTTTCTGCCAAAGGGAAGGAAGTCCAGAAAGGTTAAGGCATGTGATCTCATAGCTGGAGGCAGCAGAGATGGAGTCTGAAGTCTGAACTCATGCTTGGCCAACTCCAAAGTCCCAACCCAGTATGTATGGTTGACATTTAAGATGCAGACATTTACCCCAAACTTCCATTTCTTAAATTTTAGTAAGTACCAAATATGAATCACAGAATATTGACATAGATAGTGTTTCATCTATAGTATCAAAAAAAGCCATGGTCTGAATTTTTACTTTACTTTAGTTCCCCCCCACACCCCCATTGCTAGGATTCTATGGGGGATAAATAGCATTTCTGAAAGAATGTTTTGTGCAGTGGTCAAGTGTAGAGTCAGCCAGCTGTTCACTTTAAGATTCATGAACCCTCCTCACATGGGGGACTTCTAGTCCAGAACAAGTACTCTACCAATGTGCTTGGCTGGGCCCATCTTCCTGTGTATATGCTCAAGGCACAGCCATTTGCTTTCCACATGCGCTATCTGGTTGTTTATATTTGAGTACTTGGAGATGGTATAAGTGACACATTCTTTAAAAATAAGACACATGCTGGCATAAAGTCTTCCTGTTTTGTCCATAAGAATAGAGTGCTAAGTCCTGGGTATTATAACACACTTTTTTAAAGCCCCCAAGTCAAAATCTATAATTTTAAAGAATGTCTTCTTTTATCTGTGCATATATATTTATATCATATATATACACATATATGTAGCACATATAAAAGATGTTTCAGTGAATTGTGTGTGACTGTGAACAGGTTAGTTAGAATTTTTTACTCAAGTAAATGGTCTTGGCTCTCAGCTTCTCCATAGCTCACTCCTGAAATGCTGTGTGTCCATGGTCAAGACTCTGTGCTCTGGTAAAGACATGCTGAGAAAGGCATGGTCAGTAGGAGTATAAGCACCTTCCTACACTCACTATGATACATGATAGAAAAAGGAATTTTTTTACATAACAAGCTCTCCCTTTACCTGGAAAGAATGTCTGAGCTAATTTTCCTTAAAGTTTTCTTCAGAGACTTTTCTTAAATGCATAAAGAGCTTGGAATTTTGCCCATTGCATTCACTAACTGTGCAACTTTAGATTTGCCTAAACTTTATGTGTTTTAAGCTAAGAGACATGAGGTGATGATTACATGAAATTGTGTGTGCAAAGTCTTTGATGATAAAGTGTACTTAATATTCTATCTGGTGGACAAGGATATTACTATCCTGAGAGAGTGGGTCATAGCAGTGCAGTGTGATTGTCCATGATCAACAGGCAGAGCCAGATTTGGGAACATATTCTTTAATTCCTGAAGTGTTATTACTTAGGTGAGAAAGAAATGGATAGATTCTCTTGTCTCCCTCCCAATGACAGTTTCCAGAGGGTCCTTGCTGAAGGGTTGTGGGGAATCATCTCCCAGTGGGTTTTGCGAGGAAGAGCTATGTAGTGCAGGTGGGGGCCTGACGCATTCTTCCTACTGTTCACAAATAGCGAATCCATTTTTGGGTCGGTTCCATGCAAAAAACAACAGTCAATCTTATGTACTGAGATTGATGTAAACAAGGGCATTTTGTTCTTGGCCAAGTGGACAGTGAACAACACTTCATTGTAGTACTCTCTAGCAAACGTTTTTAACAATAGGTATGAAGGTTTCAAGACAGTTTTTCTACAGATTTATTACACAGGCATTTAAAGGTAGAATCAAATTAAACAATTAAATCTAAGATAGCTATGTAGTTCAGATGAAAATGCTTTATAGAGTGGAGCTGGCTAATGGAAACACAGTGGAGTTATTCTTATATTAAATAACTCTATTTTGCCTTAATTGTGTAGTAGAACTAGTGTTCTGGCCAAAGAGAAAAGCCAATATTATACCTAAAACCATTTGAAGAAACACAATCCCTAAAACAATAACAACAATTACTCATATACAATTAAAACTTTAAGTTTTTTCATGTTTACAAAAAGTAGACATTTGAGCAGGTAAGGAAAATGAGGGAATCAGATGGGCTAATAGATATCAACTCTGTTTAGTTGCAAGGATTCAGGATTACACATTATCTGGTTTCCCCAGGCAGTGCAAGGGACCATGGCCACAGAATCTCTAACAAGGCGATATACTCTCACGTCTATTACAATTGACAAAACTTTATCTCACACATAACAATCTTATAAGGAAGGGAAGGCACTCAGGAAAGAACATCTCTTCAACTCAGATCTACCTTCATCAAAGTCCCTTTTCCCTCTTCTTCACTAATGATGATAATGTACATAAAAGGGTTTTTGAAGACTGCAAACATGAAAATACAGCTTAAATTCTTTCTATGTGATTCCATGGTCTTTGTTTCCTCCTTGCCTCCCCGGATTTGGTGGACCTAACTCCAGCTATTATGTAGTGAAATGCCTTCCTTGTGCACTATACCTTCATTGATGATTTCTGAAATATGACAGTCAAAATTTTGTATTCTAACCCAGAAGCTCTTTCTGGACTTTCAAAACCATTAATGATGATTGCCAATACTTGTATAGCATGTCGTAAGTACTTTAATGTATTAATTTATTAATCTGTACAGCTACCCATGAGGCAGGTAGTCCTACCAACCCACTTTGTAGATGAGGATGCTGAGGCACAGTGAGGTTAAGTTATATTCTCAAGGTCACGTGGCTGGTAAGTACCAGAACCAGGAATCAAACCAGTATTCACACTCTAAGGCCCAGGTTCTCAACCACTATTTTTTACCATCTTTATTTTTTTAATTATTTTTTTAAGTTTACTTATTTATTTTGAGAGAGAAAGAAAGAGAGAGTGCAAGGGAGGGGCAGAGAGAGAGGGAGAGAGAATCTCAAGCCTATAGCGTGGCTCAATTTCATGAATGGTGAGATCATGACCTGAGCCAAAATCAGTAGTTGGACACTCAACAGACTTAGCCACCCAGGCGCCCCTCTTTACCACCTTTAAATTAAAACTAAATTAAAATTCTAAACTCCATTTCCATATTCTAGTTTGGGTTAGACCAATCTAAATTTAATCCCGCCACCTGTGGGCACAACCACTAGATGGCAGTCAAGACACTAGGTCTGTTTTCCTCCCTCTAGGCTGTGCTAAAGCAGGTCAATCAAGTACCAGTGAGTCTTGTCTGCTAGGAAGCAGCCACCTTTCCAGAAATCACACAGCCCCGATGTCTGTCTTAGCAGTGAGGATGTCTCCAGACTTCCAACTCAAACATTCAGAATTACTTCCGTGTCAGAGCTTAGGGCACCAAGCTCAGGGGAAAAATAGCAAAATGCTAGATGTCGAAACCTCAAAAGTAAAGAGTGGATTTAGGAAAATAGCAGTTCTTCAAGGAACCCCAGCCAGAGTGCCTTTTTGATCCATGAAAGGCTGGAAAAAAAGGGCCTGGGTAGAATCTGCAATAATAAGACACATGGCAATGATTGATCCCTAGGTGAAAAAGATGACATGAATTCAGATCACACTGGTACATTTTATTTTTTTAGTTTTGTTCCATCTTATTATTTTTTTTTAATTTTTATTTAAATTCTAGTTAGTTAACATAAAGTGAAATACTGGTTTCAGGAGTAGAATTAAGTGATTCATCCACATCTTCTTTATCCATTTATTAGTTGATGACATTTGGGCTCTCTTCACAGTTTGGCTATTGTAGATAATGCTGCTATAAACATCCAGGTGTATGTATCCCTTCAAATCAGTATTTTTGTAACCTTTGAGAAAATACCTAGTAGTGCAATTGCTGGGTTGTAGAGAGTAGCTCTATTTTTAACTTTTTGAGGAACTTCCATACTGTTTTCTAGAGTGCACCAGTTTGCATTCCCACCAACAGTGTAAGAGGGTTCCCCTTTCTCTGCATCCTCGCCAACATCTGTTGCTTCCTGAGTTAATTTTAGCCATTCTGACAGGTGTGATCATACTGGTACATTTAATCTACCCCCAAAAGGCTGTTCTTAAAGATCTCTCAAACAGTAGTTCCACCACTTCCAACAAATAACTGTCCAACATCTGACATACCTCCTGTGGTAGATTGCAGCCCCTCTCATTCTCCTACCTCCTGAATTTGGGCTGGCTCTGAGACCTGCTTTGATGATAGATTGTAACACAAGTGATGTTGTGCAAGTTTCAAAACCTAGGTCATTGGGCGCCCTGCACTTCCACCGTTACCCTCTTGGAATGTTCCTGCCACCATAGAGGACAACCTGACTTAGACAAAGCAAGTCATGAGAACCCAGGTGGAGAAGAGGTTTAGCATAAGGCCCTAGGCCAAGGAGTGAGGCCAATAGACCTGCCCTGGCCAAGATACCAGGTGAGTGCAGCCTCCTAAGAGCCCAGACAACCTCCAGAATTATGAAACATAATATATTATTGCTATAAACCATTTCATTTGCTGCAGCTTGTTACCTGTCATGATGACTGATGCACTTTCCTAAAAAGAAACTCTGCTTGGTGTATTTAAAAGGTAAAGTAGTTTCCCTGCCCCTCAAAACCAACATGACTTAAGTAAGCCTCCCTCTTTGCCTCACTCCCTCACCCCACCAGTCCCCTGGTCCTACATCCTTTCCTAGAATACATAAACCCCCACCCTTCACCTAAGGCAAGCATGTCCTTGTTCAGGGTTTTGCACTGACTGCTGCTTCCTCCGGAATATCCTGCTCCTGGGCTGGCTCCCTCATCCTTCCCACTTCCCTGCTCTCAGTCACTTTGCCTAAGAAGCCCAACCTGCTTCCACCTGAAATGTCTGGACTCCTTCCTCGTATGTATCCCCTTGTCTCTTCCTCTTCCTGCACTTTCTTTTTCTGCATAGTATTCATTGCCACGTGACATATTTATTGCTTTATTTCTTTCTCTGTTTCCCCTCCTGCCCACCCCTCTCTGCCATTAAAATGTAAGCTCCATGAGTGCAGGAATTTTATCTTTGTTGACTTTGGTGTCCAGTGTCTGGCCATAATAAAAATAATAGCTAAAACCTACAAAGCACGTTCCAAGAGGGTAACGGTGGAAGTGCAGGGTGCCCAATGACCTAGGTTTTGAAACTTGCACAACATCACTTGTGTTACAATCTGTCATCAAAGCAGGTCTCAGAGCCAGCCCAAATTCAGAAGGTAGGAGAATGAGAGGGGCTGCAATCTACCACAGGAAGTATGTCAGACGTTGGACAGCCAGGCACGATTTAAGGGCTTTACTTAGTCCACACACACACACACACACACACCACATACACATGCGCGCGCACACACACACAACTTATGAAGCAAGTGCTATTCTACCCATTTTATAGATGAGGGAACTGAATCATGGGCAGGTTCTACAGTACCTGCCCAGTGACAGAGCTGGAAATTAAACCCAGGCAGACTGGCTCATAGTAGGTACTGTTTAATAAATAAATGAATGAATGAATTTCCTAATTGTCCTGCTGCATCAGGGGTACCTCAGTTTGGGAGGATTCTTTCCGGTAGCCCTTCTTTCTTCATCTATAAAAATTAAATTGCTTTTAGCCTCCTGATATGGCAACTTTTTTTCCTTTGGCCTTTTAAAAAAAATAGAATTCAGACAATGTTGTAGAGTACAATATGCAAAAGTCAATTGTATTGCCACAAACTAGCAATTAATCTGAAAATGAGATTAATAAAAGTTTAATTTACAAGAGCATCCCAAGCAATACAATACTTAGAAATAAATTTAACAAATGAAATGCAAGATTTGTATCTGAAAACTATAATATATTGTTGAAAGAAATTGAAAAAGATCTAAATCTGGAAAGACACTCCACGTTCATGGTTGAAAGACTGAATATTGTTAAGGTGGCAATACTCTCCAAGTTGAACTACAGATTAAATGCAATCCTTATCAAAATACAAGCCAGCTTTGTTACAGAAATTGATAAGCTGATCCTAAAATTCATATAAAAATTCAAGGCCTGACTTAGGATGGTTAAATGGTCTTGAAAAACAAGAACAAAGTTGCAGGATTCACATTTCCTGATTTCAAAACTTAGTAGAAAGCTATAATAATCAAGGCAGTGTTGTAATAGTATAAGGACAACCATGTAGATCAATGGAACAGAGCTGAGAATCCAGAAATCAACTCTTACATTTGTGGCAATTGATTTTCAACAAAGGCGCCAAGACAATTTGATGAGGGAAAGAATAGCCTTTTCACTGAATGGTGCAAAAGATTGAGGTTAAACCCCTTACTTCACACCATATACAAAAATAAAGTCAAAATGGATCAAAGAACTAAATATAAGAGCTAAAATGATAAAATCTTTAGAAGACTTTCATCTTTGGGTTAGGCAAACCCATTTTAGACATGACACCAAAAGCACAAGTGAGAAATGGTAAAATATATAAATTAGCCTTAATTAAAATTTAAAACTTTTGTGCTGCAAACGATAACTTCAAGAAAGTGGATAGACAACCCACAGATTAGGAGAAACTATTTTCAAACCATGTATTTGATAAGGATCTTATAGCCAAAATATATAAAAAAATAACTTAATAATAAGAGTACCCAATTAGAAATTGACAAAGGACCTGAACTGACGCTTGCTAAAGAAGATATACCAATATCCAATAAGCACATGAAAAGATGTTCAACATCATCAGCCATTAGGGAAATTCAGGTCAAAGGCACAATGAAAAAAATACTAAATATACTCTTCACACAAAAAAAATTATTCAAAGAACACAACTTTGAAGCTAAACATGGCACATAAATATGTACAGAGGAAAATGTATTAGACTGAGCATTCTTGTTCCTTCATGCATTTTGATCAATTATTTTAAGAAAACATTCTCATCATTAGCTGTTACACTCCTAACCTGAGTTTCTAATAAAATGCTATATTAAAAAAAAAAGCACAATGAGATACTATTTCACACCTCATAGGATGGCTATAACCAATATGCAGATACAAGTGTTGACAAGGATGTGGAAACATTGGAACCTCATGCACTTCTGGTAAGATTGTAACATGGTGCGGCCTCTTTTGAAAACCTTTTGGCCGTTCCCTAAAATGTTAACCATAGACTAACCACATGACCCAGAAATTCCAGTCCTAAGATATACCCAAGAGAAATAAAATGTGTGCTGACAAAAAATCCTGTATGTGAATAATCATAGCAGCATTATTCATATTAGCAAATAACCCAAATGTCCAACAACTGATGAATGAATAAATAAGTATAGTACATCCACATAATGAAATATTATTCAGCAATAAAGGAATGAATTGACGATACACATTGAAACATAGACAAATCTTGAAAATATTATGCTAAGAGAAGGCAGACACAAAATTCTTTATATCATATGATTCCACTTACATGAAATGGTCCAGAATAGACAAATACATAGAGACAGAAACTAGACTAGTGACTGCCTAGGGCGGGAGTGGGAGTTTTTGGGTGGAATGAGGAGTCACTGCTAATAGATACAAGGTTTCTATTTGAGGTGATAACAGTGCTCCAAGATTGATTATGGTGATGGTTGCACACCACTGTGATATACTAAAAGCCATTGAGTTGCATACTTTGTGTGGTAGGTGAATTATATCTTCATAAAGCTCTTAATTTCATTTCAATTAGCTTGTACTTTGCACCAGCCTCCTGGCTCTGTGATGGTCATTTTCACACATTTAAATACTACACTCATAAGCTCCCCCAAAAGGGCAATGATCATCCCCATTTTGAAGATAAGGAAGCTGAGGGTTAGTGTGCTGTGCCCAGAGTCATGCAGCTGCTGTATGGTGAAGCAGAGAATCAGACCCTGGTCTTTAATCTTCCATTTTGAAGTAGCCTGAGTGTGGGGTCTGGAGTCTATCTGTCTGATATGACCCCTATTACAACACTGGGTTCATCAGTTGTGCTCTTGAGCTTCAGCTTTCTCATCCGTAAAATAGGAGTAATAATAGTAGTGCTTATTTCAGATGATTCTTGTGTGGCCTGAAACAATAAATACTGTCAAGTGCCTTCCCTAGCATATGGCAAATAATCACCAGATATTATCTTTTGATAGCCTAAATATGGTGACTATTGTTGTGATACTATCTGTTATATCCTCCATATACTTCACTATGTTGTGATATGTGGGTATGTATACCTGAAAACTATGTCCGATGGACTGTTAGTTAACATTGAAGTGTCCTAATCAGTAGTCCACACTTGAAGGATCCCAATCAAGAATCTACACTCCAGGGCAGAGGTGGGTGAACTACAACTCATTTTTGTAATTAATGTTTTATTGGAACACAGCCATGTCATTCATTTACATATCATGTAAGGCTGCTTTTCTTTTCCAGTGTCAGAGTTGGGTAGTTGCGACAGAGACCATACGTCTTGCAAAGCTGAAATACTTACTATTGGGCCTTTTACAGAAAAAGTTTGCCAACCCTTACTCTAGAAGCAGGCAAGCCCTTCAAATGATAACATTTGAATCTGTACTCAAGAGCTTATTATTTAGAAAAAATAAGTTAAAATTAATAATCCTGGGTAAATGAGTGGTGATCAAGATATGTGTTAACTGGAAGAACTATAAGACATGAAGCAAAGGACTATGAGTATAAGGTGAACCCAGAGGTTGACACTTCGAGGGAGCACCTTTGTTGTAGCCTCTGGGTGGCTCTGTGTCCCCATGCCCCCACACTTATGGAGGGTTCTGTTTCTTGATCACACCAGAAATTGGGCTGACCTGCAGTCAGGGTGCTGTCATCTTGGTCTCAAAGTACACCTTCCATATAGAGTGTTTACTCAGTGTCCTAAAGGGAAGACAGTGGGAACCTCACCAAGCTTATAGCAAATTCAAAGAGACTTGCTCATAAGTGTTGTGTGGGGAGAGAATTTGGTAGAAATTGGCTTAAAGCAGTTTGACATAATGGCCTGAGTAGTTACTAGGCACCTAGTGCTGTAGGGGAGCATCTTTAAAATGTAAGATATGTTCTCTGCAATCAACTTGCTAACCAGGCTAGCTGAGACCAAAGTGACATGGGAGAAATAAATAGGGAGCATTCACATGCTAACCTGTGTGATGCACGACACATAGAAAATGAAACTTAACTGCCACATGGACACTTGGGTCTGGTGAAGGAAATATCCAAGAGGAACTATCCATGCAAGGATGGAGGTGGAGATGAACATGAGGAAAGAGAGGTGACTGGTGAGCAAAGAGTGAGAAGTGACAATAATGATGTAGACAGCACAAGGATATGGAGAGTGAAACTGTGGAGGCCCCCAAAGAAGGCAGAGGTGCTGGATCCTTGAACATCAGAGACCATTGTGAGGAATAGACAGGGTAGGTGATATTGGAAGAAGCCCTAGAAGGCTGTCCTTAGGGCTGACAGGGATAAGAAAGAACAATGAACAAGATGACGATCCCTTTTCTGAAAAGCAAACCCTTCAAATGGCCCTGCTGCAACTCCAGTCCCCAAATCCCATCTGGTACTGGATTCTTACTTAGCCTTACAGACATTTCAGAGAAGCACTAGGTCAAGCCTCCAGCATAGCTTTGCTTTTGGATTTTCTTTTTTTTTTCTTAAAAAAAAATTTTTTTTTATCATTTAGCTTTTCATGTGTTTGTATCTGTTCTCCCTTGATGACACAGCAGCAGGACATGGCCTGGAAGCCTAATTCTACCACAGACTTGCTCTGTGGCCATGCACAGATCATCAACTTCTCTGAGCCTCACTTAGCTCATCTATAAAAACCAGCAGCTAACATCTGCCCCTGGGTGGAAGCAGTATCAGCTAGACTTGGCGCTCTGTAATGATCATTTAGGTGTTTTTAGAAAAGCCAAATGATGACTCTGGACTGGGAGAATGAGTAATGGTGGTGCAGAGCTGGAAGCTGAGTGTTTGAGAAGGAAAGCTGGATTTTGAGTGAAGACACCATCCTTTGTGCCTTGGATGAGGTTTCCTGAGCGCAGCCGAGGTAAGACCTGGGTAGAATGCCTTCAGACAGCCCTCTCCCTGCTCTAGTGGTTGACTTGGGCTTTGCATAGAGGGGAGGTTTGGAAGGCATTTCACGGTGGTGACTTTCTCATCGCGATGCACCCCGTCCTCCTCAGTGCTGGGAAGCCTGATCCTGATTAGACTTCTCACGGGTGGTCCATCTTCCAAGGCCTCAGGGCTCCTTTCTCTTTGGTGGTGGATGATATTGGCAGGCTTGGTTTTTTCCAACCATGAGAAGCCACATGGGGTAGAAATTTGAGAGTGGCTTTTCTTCACTGTATAGTCAGCATCAACGGCCTTCCTGTTTACGGCAGTGAACCCCCAAAACTGCGTGTCCCTGCAGATCCTGGCTGCCTCTCTGACCTGGCCAATGAGAACGTGTAGGCCATGCCATTCCTGAGCATCCCCTCACCCACATGCACTCCCTGAGGCCAACTGATGAAAGTGGCCGGATTATTGTTGTTTCATGCACATTAATGAAAGTTCCTCCTGTAAAAACATTCAACAAATATGTGAGGCACTATAACATGCTGAAAAGAGAGTGGGTTTCAAAGTCTCATAGACTTGGGTGCAGTTCCAGGCTGCACCACTGAGAATGGAGATAATAGCTCTGTGTCCTGAGGCAAGTTACTTGCCCATTCTGAAGCTTGTTTCCTTACCTATAAAATCTACCTGATGGGACCAATGGAAAGATGAACGAATATGTATATGAAACACCTACTATTGGATCTAGCACATATAAATGTTAGAGAATAGTAGCTACTATGGAGACAAAAATTATTATCTATATAAATGTGACAACTTGTGAATTGTTCATTTTTTTCTTGCCTGGTAGACACTTTTTATCACCGGTATGGGCCAAGGTCCTTTATGACTCCACATAAGCCTGGGATTTTAACAAATCTTGGCATTTGCATGAGGTTGTTTGAGCCATACTCCCCCATTTTATTCTGGAACTTGAGATACTTTCTTGGGATTTAAAGAGATTTCTTTTCTTAAAGCCATTGAAATAGGCTCTTGTTTTCTGATATTGAGTTTTATTTTTTTAAATATAACTTATTGCCAAATTAGTTTCCATACAACACCCAGGGCTCATCCCAACAAGTGCCCTCCTCAATGCCCATCACCCACTTTCCCCTCTCCCCCACCCCCCATCAACCCTCAGTTTGTTCTCAGTATCTGATATTGAGGGTTTTTTTATTTTTTTAATGTTTATTTATTTTTGAAGAAGAGAGAGACAGTGTGAGTGGGGGAAGGGCAGAGAGAAAGGGAGACACAGAATCCGAAGCAGGCTCCAGGCTCTGAGCTGTCAGCACAGAGCCCTACACGGGGCTGGAGCTCACAAACCACGAGATCATGACCTGAGCCGAAGTCGGACGCTTAACCGACTGAGCCACCCAGGTGCCCCTCTGATACTGAGTTTTAAAGCCAGGAAGAAATTTAGATATCACCTTGCCCAATTTCTGCTTTTGAGGAGGAGAGGCCCAGAAATGTTAAATGAGTGGCCAGTGAAAGGTGAGCAGGAAACCACAATCATTGCTAAACTTATTTAGCATTTACTATGTGCCAGGATATATTTGAAACATTTGACTCGAATGATCTTATTTAATCTTCACAAAGCATGTTTTACAAACATTGTACTGATGAGGGAATAAGGACAGTCGAGTCTTTGGTTTTCCCACTGCAAACACAGCCTCCATGCAGCTTCATGGAAAGAACTTACACACTGTAGATATGTGCATGTGAATCACTGAAGGCAACTGTCAGTGTTTTATACTCAGTCTTCTTGTTCCACCAGCTGGGCTGTGGGTCTTGAGAAGGAGCACCAAAAAGTGGTAATTTGCATGTTTTCTGGCCGCCTTGCTAGAACCGTATTGTGATTGGCAATCAAACAGCTGAGGGAGGAAGCATAGCTAGATTCTTATTTAAGTTCACTGTTGCCTGTGAAAACCACACAGCCTGATTCTCACCTCCATTCATAAAATAGATGGAAGGGAATTGTAGAAAGAACTTTGAATTTTAGTCCTTCTCACGCCTGGAGTTAGCCTTAGGGCACTTTGCTGGTCTCACACTCTGTAACACCTCATGGGCAATCCTTACTCAAAGCCTGCACAGCAGGAAACAAAAATAAATCTTTATTTGGTGAAACTCCTGTTTTATAGTCAAGGGTTGGTTGTCTGTATGTCTTCAATAGCAAATCATTTTTGGTGATGGTGGGTCATAAGCTCAAGAGGAAATTGCCTCAGAAGAACAAATACTTAATAAATCGTCTGGGGGGGTGGATCAAGGTTTCCTCATCTTAGAGTGAGTCTAGGGGTGGGGGATGGTCTCCTTCAGGGAATAGCAGTAAAATGCCAGTCTACATTTGGGTTTACCAGAGCCAGCAGCAAGAGTGACTCTGCCTCCTCACCCTCAATGTACAAGTTATTGCTATGAATAATAATCATCCCTGATAGCATCTGATTAGGGTATCCTAGTTCTGTCTCACATGGTAGTGAATTACTTGTTTCAAAGGTATAATGGTATAATTTTAATGACAGCATCTAAGTAATTCAAATAACACTTTTCACCTTCATACTTTCAAGGTTTCCCCCCTAAAGAACTGTTATGCCTTTAATAGCTTCAGGCAAGAATTCTGGGTTGTGGATCAGGTACAAATCACAGCCCCAATAGTTGGTTGTCATTTTTCCCCCATTGATTTTCAGATTGCTTACACAAGGCAGAACACATGGGCATTACTACTTCTTTACAATTCTATGGGCATTTAGATACTTGTATTTGTTATACGTCTCCTCTACCAGGCCATGTGCTTTATGAGGGCAAGGACTACGACAATTTTGTTTATCTTTATATTCCCGGGGTCTAGGATGCTGAAAGAGTAATCAGTAAATAAACATTAGCACTTGAGTGAACTCAACTTATGAATAAATAAACTCATATTTCCAGGTTATGGTGGATACCCTCTATTGTGGGTGCTTGAAGTGGCCAATCTTTTTCCCCTTACTGTAAAGATGGAAATCTCTTTACAGAAGTGCGTGTGCAATACTCCACAGTTACATCCACTTATGATGTGGACTACAAATTAATTCATTTGGATTCAGCATTGAAAACGAACTATTTCATATTTTTAATAATTTAATAATCCTTCAGAAATATTCCTTCCACATGTGTTGGCACCAGGAACCCTGGCCCTAGGGTGTTATAGTGACTTCATTGCTTGTCCAAGAATCTGCCCAGTTTCATCCTCAATTGATACACACTTATATTACTGGTAGATTTCTCTCAGTAAAGATGAGTTCTAATTTATATGCGTGCAAATGTGGTGGACCAAGACATGTTTTACTGATAAAAATAAGGACTTTCACCAACATCCTTCTTTTGCTTCATTAATATTTCAATATTTTCTCAAGTTCAGAGGCCTATGTCCCTTAAATATTATGGAGAATATTCTTTCAAATGTGTTCTAATTATTACAATTGCAAAAATATATAAACTCACATGGAGTTTCTTCTGTTCACCTTTTGTTTAGATGCAAAATTATGTACCAAAGGTTTCAAACTGGTAACCTGTTACTTGAATTTTAACCTGCAGATGTGTTTTGCTTAACTGGCACAGTGCTTAAAACATACGAGTCAATATTTAAAATTTGAGATATTTTACATAATAATCTAGGTTTGTGGAAAACCAACATACCTTGTCTCTCCACAAATGGCTCCAGCTGAGTATGGCTTTTCAAAGGTCATGCCTGCTGCAGTTTGTGGATCCATTTCTGCCCTCCTCACTCCCTCTGTGTCTATTGTTTACATTTCTGGAAATGTGGGATTATAGATTATTTGTTTTCTTTTTTCAAATGTTAATAATGTTTCATTTTTTTGTTACAGCAATGAATGAAAAACAATAGCTTTTGAGGAACTTAGGTTATCGGTTTAAGAATTAATCTGTGCACATTCTTCTTAGTCAAATGGTGCTTCCAGAATTGGTAAAAACTTTAAAACGGAAAAGTAGGAAGAGAAACGAAATGATAGCAATTTAGATTGCCAAAGGCTTTCTTGATCATCTCTTTGTTAGCTAGTTGAGTTATTCTGTGTTTGACTTGTGGTTTCTAGTATTGCCAGATGTAGGAATGCCCTGGAGTGAAGAGGCGGGGAAGCAGCCACGTTACAAACATCTCCTTTTTCATCTGGGGGAGGATGAGCCGTCACTATGCTGGACTCCGTTCGAGTCCTCTGTGGGTTTGTTTTGCCAGAGCTGCATCTGTGTCTGAGATAGATGTGAAATCATGTGAAATGACGATAAACTAGCTGCCATCGAAATGATGTTAAAATCCATGATAAACTCAGGGAACTCTGGGAGAATCATTTCATGAAGAGTCCCTAAAAATTGCTATTATTTGAGGTTTTTATATGTTCAAAGTCACTATGCTTCATGCACAAGAAGTGCTCTGACTAAAAAGCTTCTGAACAATGAAGGAAATTATGAAGAAAACAAAAAGGCAACCTACTGAAGGATAGAATATATTTGCAAATAATATATCTGATAAAGGATTAACATTAAAAATCTGTTGAAAACTCATATGACTCATTATTTAAAAACTCAAATGAGAGAGGCCCAAATGAAAACCATAATGAGATATCACCTCACACCTGTCAGAATGGCTATTATCAAAAAGACAAAAATAACAAACGCTGGTAAGGATGTGGTGAAAAGGGAACCCTCAGACACTGTTGGTGGGAATGTAAACTGGTGCAGCCACTATGGAAAATGGTATGGAGTTTCCTTAAAAAATTAAAAATAGAACTACCATATGATCCAGAAATTCCACTACTGGGTATTTATCCAAAGAAAGTGAAAACATTAATTTGAAAAGACATATGCACCTCTATGTTCATTGCAGCATTATTTACAATAGCCAAGATATGGAAGCAACTTAAGTGTTCATCTATAGATTAAGGGATAAAGAAGATGTGCTAAACACATGCACACACATACACACACACACAGAGGAATATTACTTAGCCATAAAAAATAATGAAATTTTGCATAAAGGTGAAATAAGTCTGACAGAGAAAGACAAATACCATATGATTTCACTTATATGTGGAATCTAAAAAGCAAAATGAATGAACAAAAATCCCCAAACAGAAACAGACTCAAATACAAAAAACAAAGTGGTGGTTGCTAGAGTCGGGGGTGGAAGATGGGCAAAATAAGTGAAGGGGATTAAGCTATATAATCTTCCAGCTATAAAATATATGAGGATGTATAAAAGATATGGGGATGTAAAGCATAGCATAGGGAATATAGTCAATAATACTGTAAAACTTTTTTACAGTGACAGATGGTAACTACACTTATAATGGTGATCATTTCATAAGGTAATGTAAATATAAAATCATTATGTTGTACACTTGAAAGTAATAAAAAATTGCATGTCAATTATACTTTTAAAAAGTGCCCTGTGGTTTTGCTGAAGTATCCCATCCTTTCTCCTGCTATATAGCGTGGATCCTTTCCTGTTGGCATCCATATTCATGTGAAGCCTCACATTCATGTATTGTATAAATTTGTAGCAAAACAAGGAATGTTTCTTTAGGTAATTTTATTGAGAAGACACTTGTTTGGGCAATGAGATCTTCAGTGATAGGAACTAACATCAATAACCCAAACACACAGAACATTTAATTAGGAAGATACAATGCGGCTTCAAAAAAGCATGCTCTCCTTAAAGATCTATAACTCTTCCGGGGTGCCTGGGTCACTCAGTCGGTTGAGCCTCTGACCCTTGATTTCAGCTCAGGTCATGATCTCATGGTTCGTGAGATTAAGCTCCCACAGAGGCTCTGCACTGACAGCGCAGACCCTGTTTGGTATTCTCTCTCTTCCAATCTCTGCACCTCGCTTTCTCTCTCCAAATAAATAAATAAACAACAACAACAACAACAAAGATCTGTAACACTTCTTAAAAAGTGTTGAATCAGTTTTAAGGTTTGATTGACTTTTTTATACCAATAGACCAGTGTTTCTCAGCTTCTGTCAATCTGTATGATATGTTGAGGCAAATGATTCCTTGTTGTGGTGAAGTCCTGAGTACACAGGATGTTTTGAAGCATCCCTGGCCTCTACTCACTAGACAACATTAGCAAATACCCTCCCCTGCACTGTGACAATGAAAACTATCTTCAAAGATGGTCAACTGTCCCCTGGGTCCCCAAATTGTACCACTGCTGTAGACCTTCTGAAATCTTTGGATTTTGCCAGAAGGGTTCAAAGTTTTGTCTTCAAAGATCTCAGAAGGGACTTCTAAGTTGGGAAAAGTGTGTCCCTTTGCTGGATGCCAAAAGGCAATGGGCAACTTTCAAAACCAAAGCACAGAGCCAGGTTTCCTCTTCTGTCCCTCTAATATCTTGTTGTATGACCTCAGATGGGTCACTTCATCAGTGTTAACCTCATGTCCTTTTATTAAAATAACAGGAGGTCTGTTTCATAAAGCTAACTGGGGACTAAATGAGGTAATAAATATAAACTGACTGCTATATTATAGGTACTTGGGCTCTTTTTTTTAAGTTTATTTATTTTGAGAGGAGAGCAGGAAAGGGTGGGGAAGGGGCAGAGAGCGGGGGACAGGGGATCCAAAGTGGGCTCTGTGCTGACAGCAGAGAGCCCTATGTGGGGCTCAAACTCACGAACCATGAGATCATGACCTGAGCCAAAGTTGGTCACTCAACCAACTGAGCCACCCAGGTTGGCTCTTTTCATACTGCCCCTTACACACACCCCAGTCAGCAACCACACAGGAACGTCTGTTTTCTCTAAAGCACAACAGTTAGAACAACAGCATCTTGTCTCCACTTGGAGGCAGTCAACTTGCCTGGGACCTTGGCTACTTGGTCCACCCTGGAGAGCTTTTCTCTCTTCAGTCCTGGGTAGATTTGTTTGTTATTTTCTAAGAGGGTAGAGTGAGGAATGTTGTCCCGGCTCACCTGAATGGTAACTGTGATGACTCAGAGCTCCTCCCAGCAGCTGCTGGGCACAGAGAGGGGGCTTGTTGTTACACCCCCCACACCCTCCTGAGATTGCCATTTTATAATGCAGTTCGAGGGTTTCTGCATCTACATATAAACAAAGTGTATTTACTTTTCTGATTCTTGTAAGAAAACCCAAAGCCACAAGATCGTGTTTGAAGTTCCAAAACCGATGACTTGAGGTTTCCCTCCCATAGCGCATTCCCCTTGGACCACATGGACACAAGCGGCTACACAGATTGCTGCACTATTCTGGTCTGGTCCCTGAGGATGGGAGCCAGCATCCCAAGGGGACACAGCAGGCTGCAAATGTCCTTGTACTTCCTCTGTTAGTTCTGGAAACCTCACTAAACTTTTAGAGGTGGAAGCACTTTTGTGATCTGCCTTCACCTGCAGTAGGTTACACCAGCGGTTGGAATTCCTTGGCTTCCTGCTCCTCTCTTCTCTTTCTAGATTTTGAATCTTGCTTGGGTAACAGTTCAGGCAGAAAAACTTTTACTCATTTCTACACACTAAAAAAGTGATTTGTGAGTGCATGTGTGTGTGTTTAAGGAGATTCGCAGCTTTTTTCAGCAAGACCTCTAAGGTCTTATCAGTAAGTGCATAAGAATATAAAGGAAATAACCAACTGGAAGTTGGAAAAATTCTTACTTAGTTTCAGTACATATTGAAATTATTATGAGGACGTTAAGTTCATTCACATATATATGCTTGTATATGTGTAGACTATCTCTGAGACACACAGAGATGGAAGACCTCTGCCATGCAGGGGCAGTGAAAAGAGGGAGGTTTAGTTTTCTGTTTCTAGCTAGTGGCCTATTGAATGTCTATGATGTGCGTTTGGTCATTAAAGAATAAAATAAAATTTAGAACATAAAATAACAAATAAAAACACTAAAAAGTGAAGCAAATGCATTCCAAGATACGGAGGGAGAAAAAGAGAGAAAGGTTTAGGCGGCTTGCAGAGATATATTTAACAGAAGAGAGGAAGTCGGGGGCGAGGGAAGGCACGTAGGGCCAGCATGAAAGAGGCATACCAAGGAGAGTTCTAGAGTCATTGGCGGGAGCGGGGGGGGGGGGGGGGGTGAGAGAGTGGGGGTCGAGTTCAGAAAGTTTTCTGTGACCAGAGCTAAGAATGAGATGTGATCACTTATGTGATTTGAAGTTCATAGATTAGAAGCAAATGGGTGTTTACAGGATGCCCAGAAGGAACAGAAAGTGCCCTTAACAACTTTCCCAGTAAATACATTAGAGAAAATGAAATAGCTGTTTGTTCTAACGTCCCTCATCGTGGGCTTCAGCCTAACACCCAAGTGCCACTCACAAGGGCAACTCTACGTGAGTCAGAAGTTCTTTCCTAAATCCTCGGTTCTCTGCTGGGCTGGTGCACTTAGGATGGAATGTAGAAAAGATGGACTGCATATCTTTGGGTAATCTCTCATGAATGTTATTTCTTAAAAACTAGCTTTTGATAAGACTTGAACAGCAGAGATTAAGGTTTGATTCTCTGACAAGAACCTTCGTGCAGACTCTAAATTGCCCATGAGGGGCAGATCCATATACTTGGACGATCAGCCTCAGGCCATGTTGACTCTGCACAGAGCAACATAAAGTGATTGGATTTTCCCTCATGTGGAGTGGTACAAAGTAAAAAGTGTTCAGTTTTTTAACCTGTCAAAGACAGACCTCAGAAAACTCCTGACAACATGAAAAAAACCATGCTGTGCTTTTTATCCCTGAAAGGCAGGCACTGCGCCTGGTGCAGGAAGCTTCAATGGTGAGCTGTGTGTTTATACAATCAAATCTCCTTTTACCACAAGTCCTTGCCTCCATCAATATTTTGACTGAGCAAAGCCCACTCCATATCAGTTAATCAGTATCATATCCTGCTTTCCCACGTTCTTCTGTCAATCTAGCTGTGTTCCAAAGATGGGCGTTAGTGTAAATCACAGATCGAGCACTATTATGGTCCCAGAATCCTAGTAAGAGGCAGGCATTTTGCTGTTAAGTCCACACTCCCCATAGGCTGTGAAGTAGTGACAATCACTGCTGCCTTTAGAGCACACAGGGTGCCAAGAGCTTTGAAGGTGCTTACGTGCCAAAGGGAAGCTGAAGAATTCAATCAATCTTTGTAGCCATTTACTGCTTCATATATTACAAAGCAGAATAGATTATGTCTTAATTACACGCTTTTCATTCTAAAAGGCTATGTTCGTCTGTGGTGGCCACTAGCAGTTAAATCTATGGAAAACATGTGTCTCATTGCGGAGGTTAATAATGTGTTGGCGATTTTTCCAGGAGCCGAGAACGTTTCTGTAATCATGGACAATTGCTACATTGGCTTTAGAAGAGTGACGGACTGAGTCACTTGACTGTAAACAGGTTGTGGGGAATGTCTGGACTGTCTTGAGTTTCTCATGGTGCTCCGAATGGGAGTGGAGGGAGGGGGCCCCCGGGATTCAGTCCCAGGTCAGGGGCAGAGGAGCTGGGGTCCCTGCAGGGCTGCGGCCAGAGTGCAGGGCTCTCCCACAGGCCCTGACGTTTCCCCTCTCCGAGGAAATGCAGCAGACATTTAAATATTTCCAAACCAAACAAGACACCCTGAAGGATTCTCCTCCTGTGGCCCCATCATCTGCCTCAGGCCGGATTTGAAAATATCAAACAAGGCAGTGACAGAGGCAGCTCAGGGGCTCGGCTAGGAAGAGGACTGGCAGGAAGACAGGACAACAAAGCTTGCCGCCCACCCCGCGCTGGGCTTCTGCCCTGAGATGCAGGGGCTGCTTTTAAAAACTGCAAAGGCAAGAATGCAGGGTGGTCTTCAAGTTAGTTGGATGAGGGTCCCAATCTCCCACCCTTCCTCCAGGGTCCAAAATAACAAGCTGGGGTGGCCTTGAGAATTTGAACATGCCTATCAGTTCTTTTCTCCCTACATTTGCTTTCAGGCTTTCTATACCTTTTTCTTACAATATCCCTGTGCCCTGGTTCCTTCTAAAAAGCGTCTTCAAGCTCTCTCCTGTCCCCAACAGTTAAATCAGGTTTCACATTTTCATCAGGGCCTTGATGTTAAAGGAAATAAAAGTCCTAGAACCAAACCTTCTGTTTCTCTTGTAGTTGACTCTTGTTCCATGAGAATAGAGCCTGCTTTGAAATTCTGGAAAGCCTCATCTAAAGTCAGCACCAAATTTGGAGGGAAAAAAATGAAAGTTGTAACTTTGGTCTTGTTCTGCATATAATTGTTAATAGAATCATGGTTTCTTTCTTTCTTTTGTAATCTTGTTTTCCAAATTAAAATCCCTCAGTGACTCAGCCTCCGCTATGGTCTGAGAAACAAAGAGCCATCAGGAGAGGGGAGGATGGGGAAACTGCAATCCCAGCAAGTGCTGAGCTTCCCTCCTGCTCCCCAGGCTCCCCCTGAGGACAGATCTTGTGTGCCCCAAGCCTGCAGGGGACTTTTAGTTCACTGGAGGACAGGTTGGTGGCAATGATCTCGTGGGAATAGAGTTTGGATCCTTATGTCAGAGTCAGTCTGGATCAGAGTCATCCTAGATGTTGAGAGCTGGCTTTCCTCTTCTCCATGCTTTCCTGAAGTCCCTTTTCAGACTGGCACACACCTTCCAACTCACCTCTTAACAGGACTAAGAGTGCTGCTTTTTCTTGGGCAGAACCAGCTTATACCCAGGGTGGGAAGTTGGTCTGAGGGCAGATCAGGCTGCTCACTGTGGGATCCCAGAGAACCATGCAACCACCAATGGTGTGAGGTATGGGGGCTGTGCAGATGGTTCTCACCTGGGCCCTTAGGAAAAAGGGTAGGAGTCCTGGAAGCCCCACTGCCTTTGCCTGGCCTCATCAGGGGTCTGTTCCTTCATGTGGGATGAGGATGGGGATGTCTGCTATAGTGTGGGCTGTGCCTTGTGCAACTTATGAGCTTCTTGGACAAATACCCTGACATCTCATGCATTGCTATGGTCGGCATTGTGGACACCCTGGAATACTGGACATGCCTTTCCTTAAGCAAAGCCTCCTCAACTGCAGCTGTAATTCCTTCCTTTCCCTAATTCCCAATTCAGATGTGTGCAGGCAGATGGGTTCAGTTGGGGTTTCAGCCCTCCTAGTTACTAGCTCTGTGCTGGTGAATGAGTTTGCTCATCTAGGAAATGGGTTTAGTAATGCAAACCCTGTAAGACTACTTTAAAGATTGATAGATTATACATGCTGGTCAGCAGAGAATCTGAGTATCCAGTAACCCAGCAGAGCTGCTTCTCCTAACACTGAATGATCATAATACTGTGTTCATAATACTACCTCTTCTCCAGTTAAAAAAGGGAAAAAATCTTTTTTCCTGATCTTCTTTCTCTTTTGGGAGGTATGATCTTTGTAGGGCCCATTTCTGAGCACTTTGGAGGCTTTGCCCAAGAAAATGCAGACTAGCCAGGGGCTAAGGCTCTCTTACATGCTGGCTATCGAGTATTTTCTAGCTGAAGGAAACAAAATCTAGCTTCCGGGCCACTCAACACTCAAGGCAGTAGATGGAGAGAAGGCCTGCTTCAGTGGCCCAGCTATCATGAGCATTCTTCAGAGAGCTTGCTTATTCTAAGTTGTCTTGGGCAGTGGAGAAGGCCCTGGTTTTGGAACCTTAATAAGTCAAGTGTATTTGTGTTCAGCTGTGAGCTTGGTTTATATTTATTATGGGCTGAAAATTGTGTTCCCCAAAAAAAGACATGTTAGAGTCCTAACTCCTAGTGACCTTATTTGGAGATAGGGTCTTTACAGAGGTAGTCAAGTTAAAGTGAGGTCATTAGGGTGGGTGCCAATCCAAAATGACTGGTGTACTTATAAAAGGGAGTTTTGGGTACAGGGACAGACACACAAGGAAGATGACATGAAGACACAGGGCAGAGATGGTCATCTACAAGCCAAGGAGAGAGGCTTCAGAAGAACCCAACCCTGCTCACACCTTGATTTTGGACTTTTGGCTTCTGAGACTGAGAGAAAGAAACAATGACCTCCTATTGCTTAATTCACCCAATTTTTGGTACTTTGTTATGGTAGCCTTAGTAAAATTATACTTATAATACTTAAAACTGTCCTGTGCTCAATTCCTCCGTCTGCATACACTGATAACAGCAACATTTCTTCTCCATTTAGGACTTAGTTGGGACACGGTTTATACATAAAGTGACATCAGGCCTTCTGCAGCTTTCCCATGCCCTGCTCCTATGCTTGTAGAAGACTGAGGAACTATATCTTCACCACCTACATTATGCCAGGAACTAACTGCTTTGTAGCCTTTTAATCATCCCATCAATATTTAAGGTTGGTATCAGTACCCACCTTGCCCAGTTTAGGAAACTGAGCCACCACAAACTGAAGTAATACAGTAAGTGGCAGGGTTAAGATTTTGGAGCACTCAGCTCTGCCTGCCGCTGACATCTCTGCTCTTCATATACCCCTATGCTCAGTGAACAGGGTATGCTGTTTGGAAAGACATTTTCTTTAGCGTATGTACTCTCTGTGGGAGATGTTTTCAGGTCATGATAAAGAACAGGGTTTTGCCCCTACAGCTTGGAGTGGACTGTTCATGGGCATTCATTTGTCTATATCTCTGCTAGTGAAGACCCAAAGCTGGTGTGCCGTCTTTCATGTGTTCCTGGCTCAGACATTCATTGATTGATTCACATCTAGTTGAGGACTTCCTGCTGGTCACCTGTCTGGTTCCTCTGGAGACTTGAGACTTGCCCGTAAAGAAGGGACCATCCAAAAGGAAGAGGGTATCTCTCTTGCTCACCACCCCAGTTCTTATCATTGTAAGGATACATCCAGTGTTCAGAGGCTGACAGAATCAGAGCCCACTGGGACCTCACCACTTGGAGGAAAAACTAAAGCACCCTTCAAGCACCATGCCATAAATAACTATATGTTGTTGTGCTGCTGCTCCGGGAAGCTGCTGCTCCTTGGACAACATTGTACTATGCCTGGTTTGAACCTTGTTTATGACTGGGGTGAGGCTCAGTTTGGTCTTTGAAAACAAAAGTCACCATTTAATTTAACATAGCCTGTTCTTTACACTTCTGGAATTAAAGGAGGAGAAAGTCCTGACATTAGCAAAAAGAAACCTCAGAAGGTGAATATTACATAGTTGTAGTCAACTCGGAGACTTGGAAAGATGGCAGGTGTGATAAAATGTCAACCTTTCCTTACTTGGAGTTAAATCACAACTGAATAGAAGATTGTGTGTCTGTGTTCATGTGTCTGTGTGTCTGTGTCCCCTGTGTTTGCGTGCATGTCTGCCCATGTGTGTTTTCTTTAAGCAATGGCTCTGATGCACTTGACCTTGTCCCCAGTCACAGAGAGGGGTATCTCCTATCTGACACTATGGCTGGACTACTAGTCTTAGTGCACAGGGGCTAGGGACTGCACATCATTACCTTCACTATCACCATCCAATTACAATATTGACAACTGCCCTGTAGGAAGCCCTGAGCAGGTGAAACCCTGTTTTATCACCTAGATGTCCTAATTGCAGTGACATGCTGAGTGATGCTGTGATTCTGCACAGCCCCAGTTGGCCAGTTCCAGTAGCCCTGAGAGAGGGGTGAGGGCTCTAACATTCCTTGCTTGTCCTTTCACGTGTCTCCTTCCCAACTCATTGCCTTCCCCCAACTCAACTTTTCTTCTGGAAAAGAACCTTAGTAAGTGATTACTGTGAAGTTACACCTCATGGCTGTGCTGGCCTGTGCTTTCCTTCCCTGTAGGTCTTCCCTGAACACAAAGGAAGAGTCTGAGGCCAGACCTGCCATTCAGCCCAGTGTGCAGGAAGATAGAGTAGGGCTTCACCTGGGGAGTTTTCAAGGCTCCTGACACTTCAGTCCCACCCAGAGATTCTATGTGACTGTGTGGGACAAGTTGGGGCATCTGATTTGCCAAAGCTGTAGGACACACGCTTTATAGACAGAGGAGCCAGTGTAGACACCAGCTAAATGGCTGGGCTGGCCTTTTCTCATCTGCAAACCAACAAGATTGTGTTGATAACACCTTCCGCAAAGGATTTCTGTAATATGTAAACAAGGTAATCTTCAATTGCGGTTGTCAATCTTGGCCAGAAGAGTAAAAGCACCATGGGGAACTTTTAAGAACACTGCGGCTCAGGTCCCCCTCCCTAGGAGCCAACTCAGCTGGCTGGGTGGGTGATGGAATGGCCATGAGTGGTTTTCAAAGCTCTCTGTGTCCCTCTACCAGGCACTTGGGCTGTGACCCACTGTGGAGTGTACAAATGCTTCCTCAAGTAATTGCTGAACTCCCAACATGGGAGCATGTCAGCTGATTTGATATCTTGGGAATCCCTATTCAGACACTAAGTACTGGCCTAGTTACCTAGTAACTAGTGTTTCAATCCATTAAAGTGATTCTTTCCTAATAGCAGCTTCTCTCCTTCATCTTGAAGACTAGCCATTGGCATACATCATCCTGTGGCTCATCCACTCATGATTTACTGATGCCTCAGTCTGCTTAGTGCTGAGGTGAACAGATTAAGGGGAGCCTGGATGACATGAGTTCATGTAGATAGAGCAGAGCATGAGGCTCTGCACACTGAATTGCCCCCCAAAGAAGGGGATGCACACCAGCTGCCTCATTACCCACTGCCAGATGCTGTTCCTGGGCCTTGCCTCCATCTCCTCTATAATAAAAAACAAAGCAAAGATGACAAAGACAGCCTCATGGGCCATGAGAGGGGCACCGTGGAGAAGTGCTTAGGAAATGGGAATGAAATGTCCTAGATAAAGTCCAAATGACAACAGCCAGAGCATCCAGTGATGGGGGATTAATTATTTTCCCTGTAGATGAGGGATTGCGTTCAGGTAGTGGCACATGAAAAGCAACCCCAGTGATCACCAGGAGAGGGAGGGGGAGGAGGTTTTCCTCTACCCACACTCTGGGGCCAAACCTTATCTAATTCAAAGCAGTTTGTGATGCTGGAGGTGCTCTGCCAGTTCTTGGAGGTGGCATGGTACAGTCTGGGGGCCCAAGCCACCGACTAGCTCTGGCCGAGGCTCCCTGGGTCTCTTTCTATCTGTAAGACAGCAACTCGCAAGCTGGGAAAATAAGATGTGTTATTTGGGGGATGGGGGGGATGTTGTTGAGGACATAGCCTCCACACTGCTCTCAGACCTTCTCTCTCTCTTTCCTGCACACACTATGCCAAGTGGACTGGTGAATCGACACTGGGCTGGACAAGTCCCCCAGGAACTGGAGAGCTGAATATTTATCAGTTGGATTTCTGTGGACTCAGGGCACCCTGAACTCCAAAAGCACTTCCAGGACTTTCATTTTTTCCCAAATGATCTTGACACCCATGTGCCGTGGCCCTTTCTGGCCCAATGTCTACATCTGTGGTGTTTTTCCTTGCTCAGATAGTGTTTCATAGAGGCAGGTTTGGTAAAATATATTTCCGTTCTGATAAAATATATTAAAATATATTTCCATTCTAAATAAGTTGGTGCCTGTTTTGAATTAATCCCCATTATGAACAGTAATTAGGTATATATGAATCCACAAGACAGTTTTTCCTTTAGGAAGGAGGTGCTGATTCCATTTAATTCCATACAGTGGCATATATATACTATGCACCTGAAAAATTTTCCCTGAAATCAGATTTCTACTTTCTAAAATGTAAATCAAGATTATTACCCTAAATTCTCTAGAAGTTGCTGCAGCAGTTCAGAAAACTTGAGCGTGCACAACTAGAGAATTCACTTACTTCCTCAGAATCCAGGCAGAAGCGAAGCAAAACAAGTACATGGGCCTTTTAGTCAATGTCTTGGCATTGCACACTTGGAGAGATAATAGTTGCCTCTGAGGATGGCAGTCTAGCTTCAAAGCTGCTTTGCTAGCTTTGGGACAGGGATTCATGAAATATTTTTCAGAGACTCCTCCTTTCCAGATCTCTCTCTCTCTCTTTTCTGTCTATCTCCTTCCCTTCCTCTATCCCTCCCTCTCATTCTTTCCCCCTTCTCTGTCCTTCTTCCCCCACCCCATTTCTTACCCCCCTATTTTCTCCCTCCCTCTCCCTCCATCTGTCTCTCTCTCTCCTTCTGTCTCTCTCTTCTCTCTGCCCACCTATGGTTCTGCCTGACCCATCTGTATCTAGGAATCACTACTTCTATATATGGAAATCACAGCTTCCTTTCTTTGCCTTTTCTGTGTTCCTTAAAAGATTTTATAACTAATAAAGGATTTCCTTTCCTACTTGCTCCAATCACCACCTCCTTCCATTTGGAGAATTTCAACATCCTGGTGTGTGTAAGTACCTAAACTTACTGCTCTACTGAAGCAGGTAGACTTTAGTGTTTCCACCTGACTTTTCTCTGCAAAGTTTACTAGAATATAATAAGAGGCCTCAGTGCTTTGGATAAAAATGGGCAGGTTTCTATTTTCAAAATTAGGCTTTGCACTTCCCCAGTAATGAATCACAGAGGTATTTGGGTGTACAAACTATTTTTAAAAAATCCTTTTAGATCTTTGCTTAACAATTAATGGACTAGCTTCAATACCTACCCATCTGAACCTATAAAATATCTGTAAGTGAGACTACCTTCCTAGACCTGTGGTTTTCTAAGTGTGGTCTCTAGACCAACATCATCAGTATCACCTGGGAACTTATTAGGAGTATAAACTTTTGAGCCCCTCCCCAGACAGACTGAGTCAGAACCTGGGGGGTGGGCCCAGCAGTCTGTGTCTATCAACCCCTCCAAGTGAAGATTGCCATTGTGCCTGTGTTTGCAACATTGATTCCAGGTTTTTACATGTGATGTCGGGTTTAAAAGAAGTGAAATGAGGGCAGGCTGGCTAGCTCAGTGGATACAGCATGCAACTCTTGATCTCAGGGTCATGAGTTCAAGCCCCACATTAGGTCTGTAGAGCTTACTTAAAAAAAAAAAAAAAGCGAAATGAACCGAAATCAGAAAACGGAAGTGTAACCCTGCTAGCCATGACCTAGTACACATCTGTAAATAGGAGCAACATCTCCACACTATAGGGATGTGGAAAAGCACAAAATGGGTCAAGTTCTTCCACAGCTTGAAACAACCATGAATAATTGCGTGCCTGGGTCTCCTTGTGCCACTAGGGGGCGCGCTAGCCTTTCCAAAGCAGTCACCCCGGAGAGACTCAGCGTTTTTGTCTTTGAGGTCTTGTCATTCTCTGTATAAACAAGTTACGTTCAAGTGTTTAGGATATAAATTACGACCATGCCGGCTGCCTTGGAAGGAATGTAAACACAGCACTGTGGTCGGAGCAAACTCTGAAACTGACTTCATAATTTATAGCAGGCCCTTGTGTAGTTCAGTATAAAAAGGGAAAAAAAGCCCTATTTAACTGCAAATATGATAATGGAGACACAAAAGACATGTTTAAATCACTGATTAATTTTGGAAAATATAGAAAGGAAACCTAAGGATTAAGAAGACGGTTAAGACTTTTGAAAACAAGATGTTTTACTAATGAGACTGTCTTTGGACTTAAATTTGCTTGGAATACAAAAACCTTCTGTGTGAGATATCTACTGAGTAGTATTAAGTGCCTGGTGACTGGGAGAAAGACCTTTTAGGGCATGAGAAACAAAGGTGAGTTTTCGAAAGCAAAAGCAAAAACAAAACTAAGAGCAAAACACCAGACCCAAGTTGGGAAGGAAAATCCGCAGCTTGATCATGGGTTGAGAACCTCTCTGATATGGCTCAGATTGACTGTTACTGAAACTGCCATGACTTTGAAGGACTGGTCAGAGGAGGGTGGGCTGACAAGAAGCAAGTCCTGCTGCCTAGTTGGCCTATTTTCTCTCTTTTTAATCCAGAGATTTACCAGCCCTGCCTTTAGCATTCATGGTTGGGGAACCTTGGGACATGGAGCAAGGGAAAGGGGCTCTGAAGGAATCCCTGAAGGAGATCCCTTGTTAAAAGAAAGGGGGGAGCATAGGGGACAAGGGAGGAAGGGGAGAGATATGTGGGGGTTGAGAGTGCTTCTGGTAAGCAGGGTTGGCCAGGCTCTGAATTGGGAGTGGGGACAGACAGCAGTCACAGAACACCTTTTTTTGAGGATGAGTACCTGCTTCTGTTACTCTCCAAAGAAATTAAAAGATCGAATGCTCACAGAACGCCCATTACCTCTCCACAGCCATCTGCCTCTGGATACTTTAGGATCTGACCACCACCCACAATAAAATGTAATCAACAAAACTGTGACTTGAAAAGGGGAAGCTGGTCCTATTCTTTGGATACCACTCCTTTCTTGCCTCCACTGAGCTCACAGGAGCCCAGGCTCAGCCCAGCCCTAGATGGTGACTTTCCACTCTGCCCCATCACTGCCTGCTGGTGGGGAAGAGCAAAGAGCAAAAGGCAAAACTCTCCTTGGCCACAGGAAAGAGAACAAAAGGGGCATGAAACTTGGTTTCCTCAAATCAGACTCTTGCTTTTCATTATCTTGCCTGGTTTTCTCTTAAGTTCCTTTTACCTTCTGGTTTTTGTTTAGCCAGAAAGAGCTAGGGTGAAGGAAAGAAAGAACAGAAGAAGTTCCTTCTTCTCTTTCTCTCCTGAGAAGACCCACAATCAGAACCTGGCCTGTGTTACTCAAGGCACAGACCCCACACCACGTCAATTATACAACTTGGAAAAAAAAAAAAAACCCACAGTGTAGAGTTGCATTGCCGGCTGGCAGAGCAGAGAACCTGGTGATCCCAGGACACCAGTGGAGGAAATAGATCCCTAAAACAGCTATTTGTTATATATATTTTATTGAAAAAAATTTTACATCAAAATAGTTTGGCAAACTGTAAAAGTATACATAAGTGCAAATATATCCTTCTTTTAAAATACAAGCAAAGTGTGAGTATACACGAAAATCATAAAAATATCTTTAAAATATGGTGGTAGAAAACAACCTTGTAAAAAAACGTTGTATTGTCACAATACTGAAAACCACTTTCTTAAACTAGACACATTGTTTCTAAATACTTTCTTAATAATGTTCTTTGGCACCTGTATCCAAACTTAGTGTTTGGCGAAACAGAACTCTCTTACTTGGCTAGGCAACAAGATGAGGCTTTCTTGAAGTCTTGTGCTTAGCACTGCCTTTTTGAAAAGCACAAAAATTTTCATAGACAAAGAAAAACACACACACACAACTTGCGTTTTTCAGACCCTGATTACGGAAGGTAATGAAGATCCCAGAGTTACATGTTTATGTTTTTCATGTGGTAACTTTTTACCATCTCTGCTAAGAAGTTGAGTTCTCAGTTGGCTCTCCCCCTCACTGGGAGCCTGCACATATTCATATGAGGGGCATTACTTTACCAGGGGCTGTCCTTCTACCAATGGTAGACAAGTATCCGTGAACAGCGCTGGCCTGGGGATTCTGGCTAAGTGACTGGTGTGCTACTTACAGCTAGCGCCGTGCATATTGTGGGAGTCCACCTCAGTTACTTCTGCCCTGTGGAGGAAGAGAGCCGAGAGCGGCCTTGGCATGGCCTCCTTCCCTCCATTCACATGACACAGGGCTTAATATCCTGGCAGACGCTCTGGTGGTGGTGATGGTGATAATATGGCCCGCTTGCAGAGGGATGGAAAGAAGAAATGCCATTAAAGTTGAGGACAAAATCTTTTCTGTCGCACACCGGGGTAGAGTGATGCTGGTATCGAGGCAGTCCCACTGAAAGACGAAAGAAAAGAAAAACTCTTCACAGTCTGAGGATGGGACATATCACTTTTTAAATTTTAACTTAACTCATGCCTTATTTTGATTCAGGGTGAGAAAGGGGTTGATGTGTCCTTTTGTCTATTGTAACAAAACTGGTAGAGCAAACCCAATCTCCAGAAGTTTCTCAAAGTTTCAAACTGAGTCCGAGGAGGACTCTGCCATCACTATGTTTTGTTTTGATGTTACCCGCAAAGAGCACGGTCTTCCTCTCAACCCAGTTGTAGAGTGTCTGAATTCCCCCATTATTCCTGGAGTCTCACCACAGCTTTAATCGCAGGGGGGGCACCAACACGGGAACCATTTGGCCCACGCTCTCTGATGGGGTCCTTAAACGCAGGGCTCCTGGACCTTGCTGCCAAAGCCCCAGCTGCAGAGGCCAAGTCCCCTGCCCCAGAAACGCCACTGTCGCTCCCACTTCTAGTTTCAAGCCTCCTGTCTTATTTCCCAACTAAGTGGCCCAGTCAGAGTAGCAGGTCACAGCAGGGATTATTCTTTGTCCCAAAAGGAGGTGACAGAAAACAACCCCTTTGCAAGACAAAGGGCCTGGAAGGAAAGTGCAGGTCATCGTAGGTCCTGAAAGTCGCAGGCTTCCTCTAGAGAAGCCCGACTCCAGGGAGCAGATAATGTCCTTCCATAAGCGCTCAGCTGCAGACCCAGACGTCCGGCAGCGCGGGCAGCCCCTGACAGAGTTCCGGGATGGCAGAGGACCGAGACGGCTCTCAGTCCTCTCCACTGGGGCCGCTCCTCTGCCGAGGCCCTGAGCCCGGCCGTTGGGCGCCAACCCACTGCCGACTTTTGCTTTTGCTTTCTCGGCGCCTCCTGGCCCCGGGGCGCACTGGCCCGCGGTGTCGCAGCGCGCCGGGGCCCAGACTTCTCCCGGATCGGGTCTGTTTCCGCACCGGGCTGGATTAGACCACTTAACCCGCGTCTTTCCTAGATACCCGTGCCTTATGGCACCATAAAGCACACGTTGGTGCCGGGCCGGATTCGATTTTCAAGTGCGTTAAAACCGTTTTCGCCCGCCCGCAGCGTTCGCGCCCTGCTCTCACCGCCTTGGCCTGGCAGCATCCCAGGGTTTACGGAGCCACCAGGCTAAGTGGTCCCTGACTTGGGCTACGTTTGTTGCCCGGTAACATCTATTGTCGCCAACGGCGCGCCGCACTGCTCTCGTAAAGCAGCAATAGGTCCTTGCGCTCCGGTGTGTGCTTGTTGTTCTCTACACACAGGTGCCTTCACCCATCACGTTACAGCACTTCTCGGTGCCACTTCTATGATCTCAAAATAGCGGGACCCAGAGCTAAAGTCATACCTTAAGACCGAAGGCCGTCGTCAGCTCTTTGATGTGATCAGTGAGGGATAAAAGCCCTAGCTCCATCTTGAAAGGCTCACAGTACTTAACGAGGACTGCGGGGCCTCCCTGAGCACGCGGACCTTGGCCTCCCTGTCTGGAGTGGGACCGCGGTCCCCGGTGGGTGTGCCGTGTGTGTGTGTGTGTGCGCGCGCGCGCGCGTGTGCGTCTGCTGGGGGAGATCTTCTTGGCCCACAGTCTCGGCCCTGCTGGGCCTCCCGGCTCCTCGCTAGGCCCTAGTCTCTCGGTGGCCCGCGGCCCCGCGGGCGGCGCACTCCTAACCAGGCGTCCTCGAACCCAGCCTGCTCCTGCTGAGCCCCTACCTCCTGTCGACTAGAGGTTGCCAACTAGGGCGGTGGGGGGGGGGGGCGGACAGAAGAAAGGGACCGGACCCAGAAGACAAGGGAAGGAGCAAAGCGTCCCGGTAGGCTTTGGCCCAATCCATGGCCTCCCCAGCATCCCTAAACTCTGCCCAAAGGTCGTGCAAGACTCTCCGGGAAGGTCGCTGCGGGAGGCCGGCGTGCTTTGGTTCCGCCGTTTTCGTTCTCCAAGTGTCCTGTTTCCGGATCCCCGAATTTCTGGGACTTGTGCGTGTGCCCCGATGTACTGGGTGGGGCGAAGGTCTCAAAGAAGAATCCTAAGTCTCTTTCTTTTGAGTTCTTTTGTTTTTAATTTTTAGTGCAGTCTCACTGCAGCTGCGAAACCTCAGAATCTGGGTTTAAAGTGAGTAGAGCCTGTGTGGAGAGGGAGAACAGGGAAAGCAAGGAGGGCAGCGGGCAGGGCGGGAGAGAAGTGGGCAGGAGAGTGGGGGAGTGGGCGCCGTCCTGGGGTGAGCAGTGATTGACAGCCAGTCCCAGGGGATTAAAAAAAAGAGAGAGAGGGAAAGGTCGTCTGTATTGGTTACTTGTTGAAATTCCCATAAAAATTGAACAAGACTCTGCTCTCAGTGGGTTAAGTCAGGCTAAAATCCTCTCCCGTGTGGTCCTGCCGAGACTGTCTTTGTTTAGTTAACCTCTGAGACCCGCATTTAAAAGGCCTATTTGGGAAATTTCACCGTCCAGGGAACCATCTTTTTGCCCATTTCTGGGCTTTCCGTGTCCCTTGAAGCTCTTGTGGTACACTGATTCACAAACATGTATATGTATGCATCATCCTGTGACATATTTTTAAGTGGGGCGAAAGGTAAGTGTGAGCTAGAGCACCATTTGATGGGCAAATTAGCCTGATTTTAATCCGCAGGCTGTGGATGCTTCAGAGGGGTTAGTTAATGTGAGAGAGTTTATCTCCACTGTCCCCGTAAATATGGCTAAATATTCAAATTACCTCCTCCACCCCATCTCTCCCCCTCCTACCTTTCATCGCCTTTGGCAAGTCAATAAATTTTCATAATCTTCAACCAACATAATTTACACCAGCAACACAAGTGAAGTCCAAGAGGCAAATATTTCTTGGGGAGGGGGGCACAATGTGGGCCTCAGATCCTTCTGACCTAGGAAAGACTGGCCTCACCAAGGTTGGTGCTCTGTGTTGGAAGGTAAGGGGCTCCTCAACAGGCTGTTGCCCCTCCCCACTAGAAACACCTCCCTTCTGTGAAAGATCCTGCCCTCCCCCTCCCCACCCCCCCTTTCTTCTCTGCCCTTCCCTCATTTCCCCTCCTCTGGACTCCTGCCCAGTTGCAACCCCTCCCCACCCACACCCTCAAGATACAGAACATCTCCCTTTCTGACGTTTACTTTGGGAGGAAAGCACAGCAAAACAAACTAAACACAGTCACACACAAAGGGAAGCAGATACAGCTCTTTGGCCAGGCTCCCCCAAGAACATTCTTTCTCTCTAAGCTAAGTCGGTCCTGAGACTTGAGACCTGCAGTCCATAGGGTCACCCAGAGACGCTAGGGAGGCAGGCGACTTTGCACCATCCTCTTGGCAGTGCAAATTCTGGAGGCCCAGCTCTTGGCCAAAGCTATGAGAGAAGGCAGTATGACCTCAATCTCTCCCCCTGATGGATAAGGTTCCCGTTCCCCTCAGCACCCGCTCCTCCCAGTGCCTTCAGACCCCTAGGTTTCGGCGACTCCCTGGAAGTTGCAGTAGCCTGGGAGCCCGAAAGCTTAGATAGAGGCGACGCCTCCAGCGGGCCGCTACCGGCTCACTGCGTTACCTGAGAGGTCCTCGCGGGCGTTCTGGTGCAGGTAGCTCTGCTCCAGCGAGTAGGAGGACATGCTCGAATGCAGGCCTGCAGAGGCCGCGGGGTTGCTGCTGGGAGTCAGGGAGGGCGGCTGCTTGAGGTAAGGCGAGGCGCCGGGCGAGCTCCAGTGCGCCGCAGGGCTCGTGTAGGGAGAGTGGCACTCGATGGCGCTTGCCATTGCTGGGGACGAGGGCACTGGGCTGCTGCTGCTGTCCGGGCCGTAGTCCCCTCCGCCGCCACCCCCAGCCGCGCCGACGCCCCCAGGCCCGGCGGGCACAGGGCAACTGGCCATGTAGGTGGAGCCCGGGTTGGGCGACATATGCGGGACGTGGTGGTGATGGTGGTGGTGCGGGTGCGCGTGGCTCGGGGCGCCTGTGCTTGCGTCATAGCCCGCGGGCATCATGTCGAGGCCGCCGTAGCCACCCTGCCCGTGGCAACCGAGCGGCGCCGATGGGGGCGCCTGGAAGTCGAAGCCCTGCGGCAACAGTGAGGCCCCAAAGCCCAAGCCGCTCACTACGCGGTGGTACATGGGCTTGAGCGCCTGGCATTTCCGCCTGAAGCCGCGCGGCCGGCGGCGGAACGAGCCTTCCTCGAACATGAACTCACTGGCTGGGTCGATGGTCCAGTAGTGACCCTTGCCGGGTCGCCCGAGGCCCTTGGGCAGCTTGATGAAACACTCGTTGAGAGAGAGATTGTGGCGCACGGAGTTCTTCCAGCCCTGGTAGGCGCCGCGGAAGAAGGGAAAGCGCGCCTGCAGGAACTGGTAGATCTCGCTGAGTGTCAGGCGCTTGCTGGGCGAGCTCTGTATGGCCATGACGATGAGCGCGATGTACGAGTAGGGAGGCTTCTCTGGCCGCCGCAGCCCCGAGCTCGCCTTCTTGGCGCCCCCGCTCCCCGCGCTCGCGCCGCCGCCGCCGCCGCCCGCGCTCTTGCAGGCTGCCGAGGAGGCGCTGGCCGAGTTGGAGGCGGAGGAGGAGGAGGCACAGGAGGCGGAGGACGACGACGAAGACGACGAGGTGGTCTCCAGGGCGGCGGTGGCGGGCGGCGGGCTCATCAAGGCGGCCTGGAGCGCGCCGGGGGCCGGGCTGCACGCGCGGCGGAGCGGGGCCGGCGGCGGGCGCGGCGGGGGCGGCGGCGGCCCGCCCTCGGTGGTCATCTGGGACCCGTGAGCCAGGCCGGGCCGCGGGGGCGGGCCCGGGGCCGGGAGTGGAGGCGCCGGAACGGGGTCGGCCCAGAAGCCCGGCGAGCGCCCTAGACCGCCGCTCGGGCTGCAGCGGTGGCCACTGCGAGCCAGAGCTTCGGCGTTGCCTCCCTCAGCTCCGCTGGGGCTTCTGGCGGCGGCGGCGGCGGCGGGCCGGAGGCAACGCCCGGCGCATCCCTTCCCGGAGCCTCGGGCCCTTGTCTTGCGCAACGGCCTCCGGTCCCGAGGAACCAAAGCGGCCCGGCGCAGGGCAGCTGCGCCCGCGAGCTGGGACCGCGGCAGGGACCCCGGGGACGAGCCCGACGTCTCCCTTCAGGAGCGCTCCTCGCTCTGTCTCTCAGACTTCCTCCCTCCCGCGCCCTCCCCCCGGCCGCCCTCCCTCCCTCTCTCCGTCCCTCCACCCCCACCCCGCCCTGCCCCCTCCACTCTCCGCGCCGCCTTGGGGAGGGAGCGCTCGGCCTCAACGCTCACTCCTCCCCCCTCCCAACCTGGCTGCAGTCTCCAGCTCTTATCTTGCTCCCCTCTCTCCAGGGTTCTCCTCGGCCTTTTAATTCTTCTCTCGGCCACTTTCCCTCTCACCTACCCACCCTCTTTCAAACAGAAGGACTACAGACTCATTCACATTTTGCTAAGACGACCCCCATCCCCAGCAAAACTCGACCACCTATAACTTTATGAAATCTTCTTTCTCGTTGCCCCTTACAGCACCCCTGCCTCTCATCCCCAAAACCAGCCAACCCCTCAGAGCGGACCCACCCATTCTTCTCCTCTCCGTTCTCCTCCTCCTTTCCCTCTGCTCTCTCCTCCGCCCTCCTCTCCCTCCATTCACCCCCACCCGGTCTTCATCCCCCTCCTCATATCCCTCCCGCCTCCCCCTTTTCTCCTTCCCCTCCTCCTTCCTCCTTCTCCTCCTCCTCCTCATCCTCCTCCTGTCTCATCCTGGGCCGAATGGTGCGGCCGCTGGTGCTGGTGCTGCCCTCGCCGCCCGCCGGGAGCCTCCTTAGCTGCCTTCCCCCTGTGCCCGCACTGACACCATCTGTCAACTTCATTTAGACATTGCAGCCCTCAGCCACACGCCAGGGTGTCACACGCCCAAAGGTAAAGTTCTATCCTCTCTCTTTCTGACAGGGTCTGTAAGCTCCGCCAACAGTTGCTTAGCAGAGGGCGACAAGCTGGGGCGCCGCAGAGACTCCCTCCCCGCCCCCCGTGCCTCCCCGCCGCTCCCCGTTGCTGCGAAGGAGCAATCCTGGAACAGTTTCGGAACTTTAAGCAGAGGGGTATAGATAGAGAAAAAACCAAAGTTTAGAGACTCTGGAAATCCAGTCGAATAGGATTCATGTTTGCGTTTGTTTCCACTTCCTTTCCTTTTTCCATCTGATGTTTCGAAAGAAAAGAAAAGAAAAAAAAGGAAAGAAAGAAAAAATGCAGAAAGAAGGCTGACACTGAGTGAGATAAGTGAGATAGCTGTATTTATATTCAGTCCTGAAGGGGTAACTGTCACTAGATTTACAATCCTTAGTCTCAATGCTGTCCACCAAAAAACTGTGCCATCTTGAAACTACCTTATATAGGAGAACACTCCACCCCAGTGTGGCCAATTCTTCTCTAAGTAAGAGTCAGGCTGGGAGAGAGGATGTGCCCTCGGGAGGAATCACTTCCAATGAGACCCGACAGTTAGTTATTGGATTACACGTGCAAGGAAATGTAGTCTGACCAGGGACAGGGGCTGGAAGTGGGAGGAGGAGAGCCGGAGGCCTGGGAGCTGGCATGGCCACACAAGGACTGATGGGGGAGGCCCAGAAGGGAGGTGGTGCAGACCAGAGGACAAAATGGGAGGCTGGGCTGGGCACCTCTCTGTGTCTACTCCAAAGGGACTAAGGTGCAAGTATGTGTGCTGGGGAGCCTGAGGGGGGGGGTATGAAAAGAGAATCTGAGATTGGTCCGGGATCTAGAGAAAGGCCAGCTGCCAAAAGCCTTGGAACAGAACCGAGGCAGTGGGGTGGCACTAGCTATCTGTGCCCCTGGAGATACTGAATAGAGAATCTGCTCCTGACTGAGTGTGCTGGTGGGGCTGTAGAAGCTGAGGAGAGGGAGGAGTGGGAGGGGGGAAGCTGGGGGCTGGGCTGGGGCTGGCCCCAGACAGTGACCTGAAGTTGAGTGGAAGCAGGCTTTTTCCATCAAACCCTGCCTGGATACCACACACAGAGACCGAGTGTCAGTTTACTGCCCTGAGCCGGGCTCCTTTTCCCTAAGCTCCACAGTAATTAGACAAAGAAAACCTAAATTAGCTGAACAGGCGTCGACAGCTTCCTCCAGAGCACCCCTGGTACCTACATGGGAATGTGTCCGAAAATGGCTTGATTGTAGCCGAGAGTCAGCTAAGAAAACACGGCTAAAATGAACTCAGTTTACCGCTCATTTCCAATAGAAAAAAGAAACAAGTCAGTCTTTTCCGGATGGGATGTTTTGATTGAGTTGGGGTAGGGGTTTTGCAGTTGTTTCTAATTCTAAGAATTTCTTTCTGAATGACTTGGGAGCATATTTTGGGGATGGATACCCATTTATTCATGGTATTTTTTCTCGTACCCCCTTTTGTCATTTTACATGGAATAATTTAAATGTAAGTAAGTATACATGGTAGGCTCACTACATCAATGCTTTAAATGTCTGAAAAATAATCAAATACAACACAAACTGGAGTGAGGAGGACACATAGTATCTAAAAAGAATCCCACTGACATAGCCTTCAGTGTGTGTGTGTGTGTGTGTGTGTGTGTGTGTGTGTGTTTAGTGGGAAGAGAATTGGCCCAGATGGAAACATAAGGAAAAGGAAGGCAATCATCTTATTTGTAGGTGGGGATGGTGGACAATAGATTTTGGGAAAATTCAGCAAGCAAGTCAATATCACTGTTGCTGAACCCTCTCTGACTGTCCACACCTAGGAATTCTATGTACATTGGATCTCAGACCCTAAAAGGTTTTAGGACCCAGAGACTGAAGAATAAAAACCACCTACCCTAAAATCCAAGCAGGCTAAAATAGCAGGGATTTTTAAAGGCTCCCTTTCCTATCCAATCCAAGTGACAATGGTATCCATTTTACCTAAACTCTTCAAACTTGCAAGAAACACCTCTTATACTTTGCTGAGTGTTACAGGAAGCTAGACAGGTCTTAGAAAGTCTGTAGGCATTGTAGTTACAGTTCCAGCCAGGAGCAGCTCAGCTGTCTTGAAGCCTTTTTCTCTCTCCGGGGATCTAAATACTGCTCTGCACTCCACAAAAAATATGGAGGTTGGTGACCTTAGTTATCTGAGCAGGAAGAGGCTTTTCTCTGAAATTCTTTCTTGGAGACCCCACTTTTGCCTATGGAAACTTCCCCTGACAGGGACCCCCAAATCAAGAAATACTAACCCTCGAATTTGTTCCTTATAGACTTCACAGGTAGAAGCTTTTCCACTCACATCATGTCACCACCACCTGACCTAAGTACAGTTATCTCCCCTTAGCCATAAGGAGGCTGGGGTTCAGAAAGATCAGATGACTCACTCCAAGTCACACCTGGGGAAATAACAAAGCTGGTCTATAGTGGTGGGGGGGGGGGTCTGGGATCCCAATCCAGTGCTGCTTCCACACATTGCAGTGAAACCTCTCAACTTTGTTTTAATTACTGATTTATACAGATCTCCTGGGTAAGAATGCATGCAGTAACAAGTCATGTCAAATTCTTTATCCCTGGCAAGAATATCTGAATTTCTGTTTAGCAGACAGTTTAAGAGGAAAGTTGTCTCTGCAACATAGCCTTGCTTAGGACAGTTCCCTCTCTCCGAAGTCCTTTCTTATGGTGGTGAGCTCTTCCTTACTTTCATTGCCTTATAAACAATAAAAATCTAGATTTATTTTTTCTTACTGGAAGGAAAGGTATTATGGTTCGTTAAAATGAATATAGATGAGCCCAGGCTGCTCCTTGCTTAACCAGAAATACAGGGCGTCGAGTGCAACCGCCCTCTGTCCATCCTCAGTGCTCTGACCCTCTTTGGTTGACTGTGTCTGCCTGGGCTGCGGGTTCCTTTCCCGCTCCAAACCCCAAGGCCCCGCCCCTGCTCCTGCGCTGGGGAATGTAAACTTAGGGAAGCTTGGGTTTCTCCGATTTTGTTTTGTAATCGGCGTTTCATTCTAGGAAATCTCTTCATTATTGCGGTTTAAATTTTATGTTCTTAGCATACTTCCTCTGCTTCGTGGGTTTTACATGAAATGGCTTAGACTAAACCAGTTACCCACCGGAGAGACGCATCCGCACCGACACTGTTTACCGCCATCCAAGACCTCTCCTCCTCGGGACACTCTAGCTCTGCTTGCCTCTCCCTTCCTTCCGTCAGCCCGGCCTGAGCAAAGCCTCTTCCCAAATCGGTCTGTAACTGACCACTGTATTCACCCTGTGTTTTGGTACAAAGTTAATATGTGTAGAGGATTCTCTAGCTCCTGCGAGGCCTTTCTAGATGGGGACGGTGGGAACTCAATGCTGAGGCGCAGGGAGTGTCAGCTTGTTTGAGGAAACCAAGGAAGACCACGAGCCTGCACGACGCAGAGGCCCCCCTAGAAATTTTAATTTATAATAGAAAATCTGGCCAGGAGGCCAGGAGGCCAGGAGGCCAGGAGAAGGCGCCCAGGAGAGGGAACTTGGTGAGGAGGGTTAATGGTGGGAATTTTACACCCTTCTCAGTGTCTGCTCTTCTTCCTCAGTCCAGAAACCCCCAGACCTCCGGGCTTGAATGAACACCAGCCACCCAATTCCAAATGTTTATTTGGATAGATTCTTCCGCTCTCCAAACGCCTGTCCCGGGCAGGGCTTTTAATAGCCACCTTCCTGAGAGATCGGCGGAAAGCCCCCATCTCCTGGGCCTGGAGGTAGACCTGATTTGATACCTGGCTTGGCCTAGTCTGAGGTGCTTGAGGAGGAAGTAAAAAGGGGTCCAATCTTCCAGAGGCCCATATGGCGACTGCGCCTCTTCCTGTCTCCACGCTTCTCAGATTTCGAGGCCCTAGAGCCCTTCAGTTGGGAGACACAACTTTGGTATACTTCCAGGAACAGGACCCATCTGCCCTCAGGCCCTGACCCAGGTGCCAGCGCATTGGTACCAGGCAGGGCACCTTGAGAGCTCAAGCGGACCAGTGGACCACCCTTAGGCTTCTTCCACCGCCTACTGCATTTATGGGTGGGGCTTGAGAAGAAGGTTTCCATCTTAGGCATTGCCATTCCTCCTAAAAGGCAGCTCTGATGCCTGCAGCAACAAGAGAAAAGGGGCAGTGCTGGGAAAGACACAGTCGGTGCGCCCCTCCGACGGGCAGGAATGAGAGGACTCCCAGCAGCCAAAGAAAATTAGAGAAGCCTGTCCCACACATTCCCAGTCTTGGGAGGAAAAAAGGCAGAAGCAAGTGTGGGCGCTGGTGCCCCTCAGCACGGAAATTTTGCATCCACTTGTGCTGCTGTGAGGGAAGTCCCCGTTGATGAAACAAACCAGTGAAGCCAGGGCCTCTCAGGATATTTTGAGCTCGACATTACTTCTGCGCCCACCTTGCTGTGCCTCCAGCCGCGGGGCCCGCGCGCCCCCTACTCTGTGGCACCACGCTTTTGAGGCGCCCCTCGCCCACTGCTTCTGCCTGTCTAACCAGGCTCAGGAAGAAGGTGGCTGGGCCCCACGCGCTCAGCGCACAGCCAGCCGGAGGGACAGGACCACCTGGGAGGCGCCCTTGGGTCCGGAGAGGTTAGCCTCAGGCAGTGAACGAGGGAGGACGCTCGCGGTGGGCTGCGGAATTCATCAGCCAAACGCGTCCAGAGGTTGCAAGGATTTGTCTCCAACGCCCCCCGACGTAGGAGCTTCGTCGGCCCGCTGTGGGGCGGCAGGTCGGGAGGCGCCCTGGAGGTCCCAACTCAGCCGTGGTCGGTTTTTCTTCACGTGTTTGACTTGTCTCGTCTCCCTTTGCCCTCCCCTCCCCCCAAATAAATAAATATCTCCAAGGGCAGCGAACTCCGCGGGCGCCGGGCCCTGCGCGCCGCGCCGCGATGGATGAACTTCCTGGAGCATCAAAACTCCCCTCCTGTCCTCCCTGCTGAGCTCAGGATATGGGGCGCGCTTGCTTCTCTTCAGAAAAGGAAACGTAGCTCTTCCAAAAATATAAATCAGCGCTGACGTCCAAATATTTCTTTTGTCCTCCAGCATCCTCTGTGGGAATAAATAAAACGTGCTCGGCGCCCAGAGCCTGACTCGGGACCTCAGGCGCCCAGACGCCGCCTTGGAGGAGCTGCCTTTCGGGAGCCCTTCTTGTCATCCATCCCCCATTACTCTCCTCCCTGCCCCCAGACCCCGGTCTGGCAGTGGATCCCTGTTTTGGGATGCGGCCTGACCCTTGGTCGTGGAAGGAGGACAGCTCGTTGGTGGACCCTGGGGCGCAGAGGACGAAAGGCCCCGCGAGGCCAGCACCGGGGGGAAGCGAGCGCTGGCCAGTGCTAGGACAGAAGAAGAGACCGGGAAAACACCGGAGACCGTGGCTCTCTGAGAAAGCTGAGGCCTCCTATCCTAGATGAAGCCCCAAAGCTGCCTCTCTAAGCTGGCCTTGCTTTTGAGATTTCCAGTCTTCCCAGGGAGCTAGCAGTCTCCCGTTTCCCTATCGGCATTCAGTAGTCCATGTCTGCGGCCTACACGACCCTGCGTGGGGCATCTCTGAAGGCTGTTGCCCATGAGAAGGAAGGGGGCTTTTCAGCGTCAGAGGCTACCTCATTTCCTTGGCTTGGTTCTAGGTGTTGATCCCATGAAAGCCAAGGGATGGCTTGAGCCGGATCATCCTTACCCCCCACCCTAAATTTCCCTCCTCCAATTTGTGAGAGATGGACAGATTTTGTTTGGGGCTTTGAAAAGAAATCTATAGAAACAGAAGACTCCTAGTGCATCAAGACGGACTGATGTTGGCTCTGGAACCTCCACTTCCTGCTCTCTTGACACCATGGTGTTGAGAGCCCACCAGCCTTTCGGCTGTCACCCCTTCCTACCCCCAATGAGTCACCCTGCGGCATCCTTGCGGTGAAGCCCAAAAGGGTTCCGTGGCTGAAGGATCCTGGCAAGGAGTCTCCACCTGCCCGGGGCCCATTTGCCCTCTCTCACTCCCTCATACCCTTCCCCTTGGCCGCAAATATTCTTTTCCAGGCCTGGTTCCTCCAGGCCGGGAGGTGGGGGCTGTTTTCCAGCTGCCCCCTCCCCTCTCCAGGGGGGTCTTTATTGATGAGCTGCCTGGAAAAACCCCCGCCCAAAACGTCCCAGAAGGGTTTAGACAATCCATCACCCACCACTTCAAGAATGCTTCCTCCCTTTCAAACACAATCCTCGCACACCAGGCGGGCTGCGGTGGGGAGGGGCGCGCACTTGAAAAGAAAGCAGCTATATAATCAACGTCAAACCATCCCGCAACCTTTCGGAAACAGGGACTCAGGCCAAAAATCTCTCCAAATGATTTACGCGGCCCTCGTCGCCCTCCCCTCCATCCTCTGCTTTGACTCTCCCCTGTGCTTGCCGTCGCGCGGCCGGCACGGCAAACGCATATCCCTACTCTGCATTGAACATCAACACTAAAAGCTTTTCCGTGGCCGTAGTTTGCATTTTAGGAGAAAGCGTTTTTCGTCTTGGGGATCAAGGGGACATGCTTTGGGGCCTGGTCAGAGTGCCCTTGCTGGTGGGGAGGAGTGAACTGGGAAGGCTGGGCATGGATTTGTGGAGTCGTCAAATGAGTGTCACCTCCCCTCCCTCCAAAAATCCTTGGATTTTGCGGTGTTGCGGGCTGCGCCTCCCCTTTTCTTGGGTGCAATTGGAGGAAAAGCGGGAGTGCTTTTCATTTCCGCTGGGTGGCGCCAGGCTCTCGGGAATCGTGGTCGGAGAGGCTGCCCTGCGCTCCTCCAAAGGCGCAGCTCCCTCTCCCTCACCTGCCCAAGGTTTCTGACGCAGCCACTGAGGTCCGGGCTCCCCGCAGCCGCTTGTCCCAGACCCTAGGTTCCTTCAAAAATTATCGTCTGCCTAGTACTGGGTTGACCATCTTAGGGCACCTTTCCTACCCCCGCATGCCGTTAACATTTAAAGAAGAAAATAAGTTACGTACTTGGCACTGCTCTGTCGAAGTGCGCTCTCTCCGTGGCAATCATGCTTACGCCATGCTGAAGAAATTCAGGATTCATTGCAGCTGTTTTGGTTTCTTGAAGCAAGGGGCAGAAGGCTGGGTCTTCATTTGTAAGTTACATACCCGGAGCTCCTGGCATTTTCCTGACATCTAGTAGAAAAGAGACAGACCACCGAACGTTTGGTGAAGCCAGTTCCAGTCGGCTGTTCAACAAGGTATCCTGGAGAAGGCACTTTCTTCTGCCTTAGCGTTCTCATCCGTGAAGAGGTTCCAAGAACTCTTTCTCCTCTTCTGGGTCTACACTGACAGTAATACGACTTTTTGCTTTTATTATTTCTCATTCCTTTTGGCTGAAGAGAGCCAGGCAGCTTCCTAAATTTATGCTGGTGAAAGTCTACGAGATAAGGGGAACTTTGGAGGTCCTGTTGGGGAAGGCTGAATACAAAAGACAGGCGATCAACAGGTAGGAGTGAACTGGGATTCCAGAAAGCCAAGGGAACTAGATAGATTTCGGACCTGAGCCGAAGATGTCAACCACCGGTCTTCCTCTGCAACATGGTATCATAAGGAACTGGTTTTTTCTACTGCAACTGACTTTTATTTTTAAAATTCTAAAAATTAGATTTATATACAATAAAGCACACTTATTTACATGAAAAAATTGAGATTTTATTTTTCTTTTTACACTTTTATTTAAAATGAAAAGGCTCATAGTACACAGAAGTAGAGAGGGTATACAATGAGCTCTCTCTTCAATACCCATCACCTAGATATAACAATTATGAAGATTTTGCCACACTTGCTCCATTTTTCTTTTCTATTTTCATTTTGCTGAAATATTTTAGGGCAAATCCAGACATCATGTTTTAAAAGTGCACCTTATTACTCCTTAACACACCCACCAGTTCTAGCTCTTTCATACCTAAAATTATATTTTGGTGCAGACAAGCACACTTCCTTGGGGAAATTGGAAATAGGCTGGAACATTGTTCTGGATGTGTATCTTACAAACAGAACTTTCCATCTTTCTCCCCCCTCCTCCCAAGTGACTTCCAGCCCCAAATATCTAGAGTTTCTCCTGGCTGCTAAAACTGCCAAGAAGTATACAAACTTTCCCTCCCCCACCTTCACTGGGGTTGGGTGAGTACTTTAGCAGTAAGCTGTGAAAAGGGGAGTTAACCCCACATTGCTTCCATATATGCATACCAGATCACACATACAGAATTTATCACAAGATCACACGTGGCCTTTGAATATATCTATCCCTATGTATGTGTGTATATGTTTATCCGTATAGTATACTATCCATATAGTAGTTTCCAAATCATTTACCCAGACCAGGAAATAATTTTTCATACTATTTGGAAGTGCTTGTGAGAAGATTTTGGGCTAGGGTGGAGGGGGAAAGGGATCCTGGGGGATGGCCCAGGAGGCACTGGTTGGTCTGTATCCCCAACCCTCAGTCCACACCAGGACTCTCTACAAATATTTCAGAAATATTTGTTATTGACTTGTCTGATTTTTTCTGCTCCCTCAAATAATATATGTTACCTTTGTTCTTAGCATTTCCCTCATCCTCAGAGCAGATGAATAGTGACATGATGCTCATAGGTGTCTTTAGATTTTGTTTGACAATTGCACCTGCTCCTGATGACCTTGAATAAGTCTGAGCTTCAATTCCTACTCTTTTTTTGTAAAATGGAAATAATAAAAATTTAAAAACAATACGTCCTTCTGTGATGATTACAAAGATGAAATAAAAATTGTAGAAGTACTAACATTTTGACATATACACATTTACACTGATATTTTTGGCCCAATCCAACAAAAGCGCCGTTTAGTCTTAAGGTACTTCTTTAAATTTTAGGCGTACTTGAGACATTTCCTTCCCTGAGCAATCGCTTATATGCTCCTTGGTTTTGTCCCTAATAAGGAAATGATGGTGGGTCCATTGTCTACAAGTTTAAGTAAGTCCGCCTCTGAGGGCTGGGGTCTCTGCTCTCCGAGTGTGTTCAGGCTGAGGGTGGCGCTGCATGGCTCCGCAGTGAACGGCTAATACTCCCTGGGAGTGGGGGAACGTTTCTCTTAGACGGGATCACGCGGCCCCTGGAGGAATCCGACTCTTTCGCAGCACCCGGGCTCAGACGCGCGCCCTCTCAGTGCGGTGGGTCCATGCCCGGTGGCCCGAACAGGGTACTGTGGCCAGGGTGCGGGGTGTGTGTGTGTGTGTGTGTGTGTGTGTGTGTGTGTGTAGCTGAGCTCTGTCAGAGGAGCTCACTGGAGTGACTACCTCGCGAAGCTCCCGCTTAATAATGTTAGGTTTTTGAGCGGCCCAAGTCTGTGTGACTTGTTTTGGCTCCTTGGGGGACGAGCCATCTACAGCTGATTTGCACTCGAGGACTCTTTGGTTTTCGAGATCCCGTGAGAAAAGCGTGAAAACGCGGAACAAAAACTTGCTGGCTCGTTGCAGCTTGAGCTGCCAAGGGCGCCTTGCAGTTTCCTCGCGGACGTGGGCCGCCAGTACAGCGCCCACGGAGTTTGCTTGTTTTAAGCGGAATTTTCCTCCTTTCCCCTCCATTTCCCGTTTGCAAGAGGCGCAGACTCTGGACGGGCTTGTGTGGTGTGGTGGCAGGCGAAGAACCCTCGCCGTTCACCGTAACCACAGCGCCCGGGCAGCAGGGTGGGTCCCTACCCTCCTGTATGCCGGCGTACAAAAGGGCCACTGCTCAACACCCCTACTCCACCTCACTGGGCTCTCAAAGCTCTGAGTCTGAAAACGTTACCTGCAATTTGAAATACTAAAGTAGTAAATGCTTTTAGTCCACTTAATTATTTTCTGTGTACGCCTCGCCCCACCCTCACCGCCCCAATACACCTTGCACATACCAGTTACCTGACCTTGAGCAAGTTAACTTTATTTTTCCGGACTTCACTTTTGTCATTTCTGTAGTTGGGATGATAATAATAGCTTCCCCCATGGAGTTGCTAGGAGGATTAAACGAAATAATACAAACCGAGCTGTACAACAGCGTGCGGCACGTCGGGAGCGCTCAACACGCATTGGCCTCAAAACTGGCTGTGCGGATTCCTCTGACCTTGGACGGATTTCGGCTAGCGCGGCGGCAGAGCTTTCTCCCGGTGACTTCCGGTTGTGGTCCGAGGGGCAAAGGCAGAATTGGGCCCCTGCGCATGTTCCAGCCCCAACCAAACTCTTGGGCTTTGTTTTAGTTTTGAGATTCGATTAACAATTAAGCGTTTGAAAAGAAGCTGGAAGTAAGTACAAAAAGGCCCCGGTAGGACCCTTGGGCCGAAGGCTCACGCCCGGAGCAGCGGCGCGCGGCAGCCGAGAGGCTTCTAAGAGCGACGGCTAAAGCGCGCTGGGGCGGGTCCATCTCTTCGGGAAGGGGACTTGCGGCTGAAGTCCGACTTGGTATAGGGCTACTTCTCCGTGCCTCGGCCCCATCACTCGGTTCGCTCAGTGCGGTCAGGTTGCTTGGGGTGCTGGGTGCCTTGGGCAGCGGTGCGCTACTGCGACCCCAAAGTGGGAGTGCAACGGAAACGCAGGGCACAGACAGAGGGCGACAGCCTCAGAAGCTGGGGGTGGAAAGCGGAGAGAGCATTTTCATTTTAGTGCCTTCGACGTTTCCCCTGTATGATCCTTGGCCAGGTTCGTCTCCGTCCAGGACCGGGCTCCAAATACTGCTTGGAAAAGGCAGACAATAAATGGCCATTCCTCGGCTGTCGGCCTTTGCTTGAGATCGGCGTGGTCCTCTCCAGGAGAGAGGGCCTGAGTACAAAGGGCAGACTGGCTCCTCCAAGGTCGAAAACGTCCCCCGCAGCGGGACACCAGGGGCAAAACCTCAGGCAGAGCCGCCTCTCTCAGGCACTTTGGCTAGGACGGCGTTCGTTTTCTGGACGCGGCTACTTCGCCGGACCAGGAGGGGGAGGGTAAGAGGGGAAGTGACCTCTTGAACCTCATCAAATGCAAATCCTATAAGAAAATTTTTAAGGAAAGAAAAGCGGAAGGACAGGGAAATGGAGAAACGCGGAGTCCACCTGAGGCTTGAATGGCCTTTTTAGAATTCCAAGCCCCTGGGGCTTGCAGACTTCTCTGCGGTAGACCGAAGATTGGTAATGAACTTTGGATTTTCCCTCAGGAGAGTGAAGCTACCAGCTGACTTCCTCCAATATGCATATTTTACATATATAAACACCTTAGCAGTTTAATAGCCATTTAAACAAATCATTCACATAAAATCTTACTCTTAAAACGATCAGGAACAAAATAGTTTTTCTTTATCCTAGTTCTTCTTCCTTCTTTTCATTTCATTCTTTTTTAGTAGCTAAGTTTTCATGTCCCAGTTGGTGGCCAAAGTGTTTTTATATGTAATTTTGCTGTCCGTTTAATTGTAAGGATCCACATGACTTTCCCTATCAGCATGGATCTAGGATAGATTCAGAATTTTATTTTCCCAATTGGAAGGATAATATATTTTTTGGAAAAAACAAATGACCCTTTTGTTTGGCTCTTGTGGGTTGTTAGCTAGGCCATGGGGATGCTAGTGGAGTGTTCCATCACACAATCCTAATGAGAGACTCTGCTGTGACCAGTTCTTGGCTTTAAAAAAGACTGACCTACTTGATGACTCAGATATTCACCTAATTTACTCTCCAAGTCTCTGGAGTTAAAATGTTAAGAATTTGAAAAGCTGTGAGTTTTCATTTGTCAACTTTTCATTAAGCAAAAGAGGAGGCTCATGAAGTTGTTTTTTTTTTTCTTCCCCCGTGGAATGGAAATGATGTTTGAAGACATCAAAATATAAACGAAATTTCCCGGACCCATGTCTTGGAAGAAAATGGGTGTGGAAAGTTAAATAGGCCAACAGGGCAGATAGGATTTGGAGATGGAGTCTGGGAGAGGCAGGGACTATTGCAGGTCTTTTGGACAGGTCTTTTGCTTTTCTGAATAAGGGGGCAGAATGCCTTTGAAGATCTGCTCTGGTGACAGAAAGGGGTAAAATAAAGAGGGTAGAGAGTGACAGATTCTCTTAGGGAGTACTTTCCATTTGAAAAGGCAGGTTTAAATATCACACATCTGGGGTTGGTTGCTTTGTGTAGATAGAGGGTGTATGTTGGCATCAGGCTGAGGGAATCAGCCTGGCTGAGCTCAGCAAAAATATAGAATATAATAAATGTCTTTTGTTTTTTGGATTCTACCTATGAACACTTCTGCAGTTGGAGCATTCTCAGAAAAGATAAGAGCTTGAAGTCCTTTCCATTTGTAAATCAGTTACAAAAAATGCAGATGAATTGGTGTGCATTTTATGAGCATGGAGATTTAACAGAAAGGAAAATAATGTAGATGCATATAGCAGGTAAATATGAGAATTTGTGTGTGTGTGTGTGTGTGTTGCTTTTTTTTGGCTTTTCATTTTCTAATATCATGGATTATGTGTAAATCCATAGTAATGTGAGAACAATATGTAATTTTGAGTGTCTTGAATTCATTTTAATGTATTCCTGATCCCTTTCTGACTAGGGAATTGTTTCAAGGTCAAGATTTGATTGATGTCTGGACTTCAGACGTCTCAAGTTGGGCAGTACAGTTAACACCCCTTAAAAATTTTTTCCTGGCCTATATTACATATACTTGTCCTTAATTTTTTTCATTCCCTTTTCTTATATAATGACTTAGTGTAATTTAACAGCCACCTGACTTTCCTCATTTTTCCATGAGGCACTCCTGGTTTAGTGATATATGTTTCTAGATATGCTGATTGTTTTCATGTTAGTCATAGAGTCACATGAATCCTAAACTCTGTAGGCACTGAAGCCTGACTTCTGGACTAGTGTAGGTAAATGACAGATTAGAGGAAATTCTTACTGAACTCAGCACTATTCAAATGATCGTAAGTCATGCATGCCTCTGATTAAGGAATGAAGTGTGACTTTTGTGGTGGAAAGATGACAGTGTTGGGAGCATTTGGTGTAAAAATAAAAAAGCTGAAGAAGGATTTATTTGTGGTCTTTTGGCAAAAGGTCCATTGAAAATCAAAGGTGGTTGGTTGAGTTTTTAATCTACAGTGAAAGGGAACCAAGAGTGTTATCAGTGAGGATGGTTCAGGCTGCAAGGAACAGAAATCCTTACCAATACACTAATTGAATTATCTCATGTAACTGGAAATCTTGGTGTAGGGCAGGTTTTGGAGCTGGTTGGGTTAAGAGTCAGTGAACTGTTTTTCTACTCTGCTGGCCACAGAATCCACTTCATCCTAGAACTTGTTTATGTTCTAGTTGTAAGATAACATCAGCTGGTGCTGTGGGCTTCACTGTTGGCATTCAAAAGGATATGTATGGGAAAAAATCTTCTCCTCCAACAGTAAGATGAAGTGCTCCCCTCTTCATTTTTTAGGGCTAGTTTACAGCCCATGCTTTCTGGATCTCTGATCTCTGGATCACTTATAGTCTCCAGCAGAGTGTCATTCACACACAAATCATGTAAAGCAATCATAAACAAGTATCATGGGGTGAATTTGGACTACTTAGGCTATCTCCCTGGAACTGTGCTTCCCCTAAGTTACATGATTTCATGGGTCTCACCTATGTCATGGATTAAGAAGTGAAATCTGGTTCTTTAGGAAAGAAAGAGGGGGAAATGCAGACAGAATAGAAGGCATGCATGAAATACTTAGGCTAAGTATAAGGAAGAATAATCTAAAATAGATGATTTTGAGTGCGGGGAAAATGTAGCATGAAAGGATATGGAATCTCTTTAAAATTATAGGATTCTATTTGTCTGAAATTTTATCTCTGATCCTGTCTGAATGTGGGGGCATTGTGGGTAGGAACAAAAGAAAGTGCTTCCTAAAGTTACCATTTTAGAGTTACCTGAGATGCTGCTTGACACACAGATTCAAGGGTCTTATCTTAGAGATTTGTTGTATTTTAGACTGAGGTCTATGGCACTCTATTTTTAAACAGTGATTCATATGAGTCTAGTGTGGCCTGTCAGCTGAGCTCTATTTGGAAACCACTGGTAATGAATACAAAGTAGAAAATTTTTTTTGAGCACAGAAGGAACATTCGCAAAAATTGACCACGTTCTAGGCCACAAAGAAAGTCTTCATAAATTACAAAGAACTAGCATCTTATGAACCATATTTGCTCACTCTGAAGCAATAAATTTAGGTGTTTATAAGAAGGACATAAAAAAGACAGGTAAAAAAAAACAAGCTTGGGAATATATTTTTAAGAGTATAAAATAACGATTGAGCTAAAAGGCTTATGAAAAATCATGAAGTACTGAGAGCTGATAACAGAGAAAGCGCTCTATGTGCAGCTAAAGCATTACCTAAAGGGACATTTATAGCTTTGAAACCAATGATCAGAAATTAATAAAGATCTAAAGGTGCATGGGTGGCTCAGTCAGTTAAGCATTGCACTCTTGATTTTGGCCCAGGCCATGATCACAGTGTTCAAGGGCCCCATCCCCACCCTGCCCTGTGTCTGACACTGTGAAACCTGCTTGGGAATTTCTCTTTTTGTCTCTATCTGCCTGTCTCCTTCTTGTGCAGGTGCATGTTTCTCACATACTCTTTCTCAAAATAAATAAACTTTTAAAAGTTAACACAAAAGGTAAAGACTCAGTAATATGTTTCTCATATATAGCATTAAAAAAAGAAATTAAGAAAGATTGAGAGCAAAGAAGCTAATGATTCAACTCAAGAAGCTAGAGTAAGAGTTGTAGGACAATCCAAAGAAAAAATGCATAGTCTGAATTGTTATATAGAAACACCAGAGTCCACACTGGCTAGATTCAGCAGAAAATATACTTACTGAGGGTATTTAGAGTCTGATTTGGAAGGGCTGAAGAGTCAGTTTTGGATGCTGCATTACCAGAACAAAATTGGACCCCACCATAAAACAGACATGGAAAGACCCTGGTGTACCTACTACCACCACTGGGCACCAATAATACCTACCATGGGACTGTAGGGTCTTCTTGACTAATTAATGCCCCCGAGGTCACTCTGGCTAGAAAGGAGTTTCTTCATTCCGTGTGTGGCACCTGGTTTCTCATGTTGCTCTTTCTTAAATGCAAGTCTCACATGAGTGAGTCTGATTGGTAGGGTCTAATTCTCAAGTATGAAGCCTAGCTAAGGGAGTTTGGGAAGGTGAGTTTCTGGGTTGCACCTTGGGACACAGGACACATCATATAGGAAACTCACAAGACGTGAATTTGGGCAGGTGCATGGAAAATATCTTCTGCATTCAAGAAGGAAGAAGATCATAAAGATAATAGCAGAAACCAATGAAATGGATAACTACCCTCTACAATATTGAGATATTTTACAGAACCAAAAGATGCTTCTCTGAAAACAATAAGATATACACATTTCTGATGAGATTTACAAAAACATTGATGTTATACCCACATACTCTCTCTTTCCCTGCCCTTCTCCCTCTTTCCACTCCATTTGCATGCACACATGCACACACAGACACAGACACACACCCCATACCAGGAAATAGCTAAAGTGTTTGTAATTTATAAACTAATAATTCTTCACTAACTCAGGATGCAGAGTCCTGAGAGACAGACAATGATTGGAGGAGTCTGACTCAGATGACTGTCCCTGGGTTGCTGGGGATAAGAGAGGTTCTAGCTCCTCCCCTGATGATGGATTGTCACGCAACCTCCCAATAAGACTATACACAATAGGGACTATCCCAAAGGGGCAGCCAGCAAATAACAAGTGCCTAGTACCTGCAATGTGACTTATTTTGTTATTACCCTCTTTTTAAAATAAAGTTTATTTATTTATTTATTTATTTATTTATTTATTTATTTTGAGAGAAAGAGAGAGAGAGAGAGAGAGAGAGAGAGCGCCTGAGCAGGGGAGGGACACTGAGAGAGGTAGAAAAAGAATCCCAAGCAGGCTCCACACTGACAGTGCACAGCCTGATGCTGGGCTCAAACTCATGAATGATGAGATCATGACCTGAGTCAAGATCAAGAGTTGGATGCTTAAACGACTCAGCCATCCAGGTGCCCCCATATTGAGGATTTTAGTATCCTTTTACATAAATGGATCCAGACAGAAAATTAATATGGAAATATCAGACTTAAATGACACATTAGATGAGATGGACTTAACAGGTATTTATAGAATATTCCATCCAAAAGCAGCAGAATTCACATTCTTTTTGAGTGCACATAGAATATTTTCCAAGATAAGTCATATGTTAGACCATGAAACAGGTCTTAATAAATTTAAGAGGATTGAAATATTAAGTATCTTTTCAAACTGCAATGGTATAAGCTAGAAATTAGTTACATAAATAAAACTAAAAAACTCACAAATATGTGGAGATTAAATAACATGCTACTGAACAGTCAATGGGTCAAAGAAGAAATCAAATGAGAAATAAAAAAATAACTTGAAACAAATGTAACATAACAAAACTTATGGGATGCAGCAAAAGCAGTTCTGAGAGGGAAGTTCATAGTGATAAATGCCTACCTCAAGAAACAAAAAAGTCTCAAAAACAACCTAACTTTATACCTCAAGGATATAGAAAAAGAATGAACAAAACCCAAAGTTAGAAGGAAAGAAATAAAGATGAGAGCAGAAATAAGTGAATAGAGATTAAAACACAGTAGAAAAGATGAAAGTAAGAGCTGGTTCTTTGAAATGATAAACTAAGAGAAACCTTTGTTTAGGCTCACAAAGAAGAAAAGAGAGAGGACTCAAATAAGTAAAATTGGAAATGAAAGAGGAGATGTTACAATTAATACTACAGAAATAAAAGGATCACAAGAGACTACAATGAGCAATTATATGCCAACAGATTGGACAACCTGGGAGAAATGGATAAATTACCAGAAATGTACAACCTACCAAGACTGATTAAAGATGTAATAGAATATCCAAATAGACTATTACAAGTAAGGAGACTGAATTGGCAATCAAAAACCTCTCCCCAGACAAAAGTCTAGGGCCAGACAACTTCACTGAAGAATTTTACCCAACAGTCAAAGAAGAATTAACACCAATCTTTCAGAAACTCTTCAAAAAAATAGAAAAGGAGGGAACTTTTCCAAATTCATTTTATGAGACCAGCATTGCCCTGATACCAAAACCAGACAAGGATGCCACAAAAAAATATTACAGGCCAATATTCCTGATAGACTTGGATGCAAAAATTCTCAACAAAATATTAGCAAACCACATTCAACAATTCATCAACAGGATCATATATCATGAGAAAGAAAAGGTCATACATTATGATCAAGTGGGATTTATTCCAGGGATGCAAGGATGGTTCAACTTTTGCCAATCAGTCAGTGTGATACACCACACTAACAAATGAAGGATACAAATAACAAGATCATCTCAACAGATGCAGAAAAAGCACTTGACAAATTCAACACCCATTTAGAATAAAAACTCTCAACAAAGCAAGTATAGAAGGAATGTTACCTCAACATAGTAAAAGTCATACATGACAAACTCACAGCTAACATCATACTCAATGACTAAAAGCTGAAAGCTTTTCCTCTAAGATCAGGAAAAAGAAGATAATACCCATTCTTGCCACTTTTGTTCAACGTAATATTGGAAGTCCTAGCCACAATAATCAGAGAAGTAAAAGAAATAAAAGTCACCCAAATTGCAAAGGAAGAAGTCAAACTATCACTATTTCCAGATAATATGATATTATATATACATATATCATATATATACAGAAAACCATGAAGACCCCATCAAAAACTATTAGAGCTAATAAACATATTCAGTACAGTTGCAGGATGCAAAATCAATATGCAAATGTCTGCTGCATTTATTTAGTAATGAATTTTTAGAAATAGAAATTAAGAAAACAATCCCATTTACAATTACATCAAAAAGAATAAAATACCTATAATAAATTTAACCAAGGAGATGAAAGACCTGTATATTAAAAACTACAAGGCATTAAAGATAAAGACTGAAGAAGCCAGAAATAAATGGATAGATATTCTATGTTCATGGATTGGAAGAGTTAATATTGTTAAAATGTCCATCTACACAAAGCAATCTATAGAATCAATGCAATATCTATCAAAATACCAATGGCATTTTTACAGAAATACAACAAAAAATTTGTATAGAATTTTGAAGACCCCAGATAGTCAAAGCAGTCTTGAGAAAGAAGAACAAAGCTGGAGGGGCACCTGGGTGGTTCAGTCAGTTAAGCATCCGATTTCAGCTCAGGTCATGATCTCATGCTTTGTGTGTTTGAAACCCACACCAGATTCTGTGCTGACAGCTCAGAGCCTGGAGCCTGCTTCGAATTCTGTTTCTGGCTCTCTCTCTCTGCCTCTCTCCCCCTCACTCTCTCTCTCTCTCTCTCTCTAAAATAAATAAACATTAAAAAAATTAAAAAAAGGAAGAACAAAGCTGGATGCAGGCTCCATGATTTCAAAGTATATTACAAAGCTGTGGTAATTAGAATAGTATGGTATTGGCATAAAAGCAGACACATAGATCAGTGGAGCAGAATAGAAAGCCCAGACTTAAACCCAATCACATGGGGTCATTAATTTATGACAAGGAGCTAAGAATATACCATGTGGAAAGGACAGTGTCCTCAATAAATGGTGCTAGGAAAATTGGATAGCCACAGGAAAAGAATGAAACTGTGCTACTAAGATATAGCATACACAAAAATTAACTCAAAAATGTATTAAAGACTTGAACATAAGATTTGAAACCATGAAACTCCAATAAGAAAACATAGGCAGTAAACTCCTTGACATAGGTCTTGGCAATGGATTTTTGAATCTGACACCAAAAGCAAATGTCCATCAATGGATGAATGGATAAAGATGTGGTATATATATATATATATATATATATATATATATATATACATACCATGGAGTATTACTCGCAATCAAAAAGAATGAAATCTTGCCATTTGCAACTATGTGGATGGAACTAGAGGGTATTACACTAAGCAAAATTAGTTAGAGAAACACAAATATCATATGACTTCACTCATATGAGGACTTTAAGACACAGAACAGATGAACACAAGGGAAGGGAAGCAAAAATAATATAAAAACAGGGAGGGGGACAAAACATAAGAGACTCATAAATATGGAAAACAAACAGAGGGTTACTAGAGAGGTTGTGGGAAGGGGGATGGGCTAAATGGGTAAGGGGCATTAAGGAATCTACTCCTGAAATCACTGCTGCACTGTATGCTAACTAACTTGGTTGTAAGTTAAAAAAAAAAAATAAATAAAATAATAAAATAAAATAAAATAAAATAAAATAAAAGCAAGAGAAGCAAAAGTAAGTAAGTAGGAGTAAATCAAACTAAAAATCTTCTTCATAGCAAAGGAAACCATTGACAAAATGAAAAGACAACCTACTGAAGGTAGGAAACATTAGCAAATCATGTCTGATATGGGGCTAATATCCAAAATATATAAATGACTCATACAACTCAACACCAAAACAAAACAAGGCAAAACCCCAAAACCCCAAAACCCCAACCAAAACCTAAAACCCTAAACCCAAACAATATGAAATAAAAAATGGGCAGATAGTACAGCATAGGGCCTATCATCAATAGTCAATGGTGTTGTAATAGCACAGTATGGTGACAGATGGTAGCTACACTTGTGGTGAACATAGCATAATGTATCAATTTGTCAAACCACTATGTTGTGTACCAGAAACTAATGTAACATTGTGTGTCAACTATACTTCAATAAAAAGTTTTTAAATGGGCAGACCTGAATAGATATTTTTCTAAATAAAGCATACAGATGGCCAAGAGTTACATGAAAATATGCTTTACATCACTAATCATTGGGGAAATGCAAATTAACACCACAATGAGACATCACCTCACAATGTTAGAATGGCTATTATCAAAATGATTAGAAATAACAAGTGTTAGTGAGGATGTAGAGAAAAGGGAACCTCTGTGCACTATTGGTAAGAATTTAAATTGGTACAGCCACTATGGGAAACAGTATAGAGGTTCCTGAAAAAATTAAAAATAGAATTACAATATGATCTAGCAATTCTACTTCTGGGTATCTATCTGAAGAAAATGAAAGCACTAATTCAAAAAGATATATGCACACCCTTGTTCATTGCAGCATTGTTTGCAATAGCCAAGATATTGAAACAACATAAATATCCATCATAAATGAATGGATAAAGAAATTGCAGTATAGATATACACTGGACTATTATTCAAACATACATAATGAGAAAAATCCTACCATTTGTGACAACATGGATGGACCTAGAGGGTATATGCTAAGTGAAGTAAGCTACACAAAGAAAGACAAATATCATATCATCTCTCATGTGTGAAATCTAAAAAAAACCCAAATAAACAAAAAATACTAAGCTCATAGATACAGAGAAAAGATTGGTGGTTGCCAGGAGTGGGAGGTGGGTAGGGAGTGGGAAAAATGGATGAACTATTTTTGTTTTTAATAAATAAATTGAATGATAATAGTAAACTAGAAATGGATGCTGAATATGAAGTAATCAGCTTCTCAAACAAAGGGGGAAAATATTCAGTGGTAAGATACTCATTTAGCAAATGGAAATATTTTTGATGGACTAGGGAAAATGTTTCAGTGCTCCTGCACATTGTTTCTGCACTGGGCTGAGGAAAGCATACAAATTTTCTTCTGGAAGAGTGGTGTTGAGATTTATTACCATAGACTGCAGAAAAGGGAAGGTATCTATCTTGCTTATCATTCATTCAGGAAATAGTTTTTGAGTGCCTACTATGTGCCAGGCAGAGTTTTGGGTTCTGTAACTTGTATTGTCAGTCTAAGCCAAGTTTTTTTTTAATATGATATTTATTGTCAAATTGGTTTCCATACAACACCCAGTGCTCATCCCAACAGGTGCCCTCCTCAATACCATCACCCACCCCCCCTCCCTCCACCCCCCATCAACCCTCAGTTTGTTCTCAGTTAGGGTTAGGGTTAGGGTTAGGGTTAGGGTTAGGGTTAGAGTTCGCTTTGATGTGGGGCTATCTGCATTCCCCATGCCAGTAGGACCTAAGATATGAGGGTTCTGTCTCTGGTCCCCTTCCACTCTTCCCTTCATCTTTCCTCCCTCCCCCATTTCTCACTTTAGCCATGTTGTGTGTCTGCTGGCTGTAGACACTGGGACATGGATGGGCATCTTTCCCCTAGAGACACACATCCTGACCCAACTGTTGGTCAGATGTTGCATAAATATTCAAAATGAAACCAGAGCAGGAAGGCTTTTACTACTCCGGACACAAGATTTTACTTTAAGCAGGAGACGTCTTTGGAGATAGATTTGGTGGTCCTCAGGGAGCTGATGAATGAATGACTACACTTTAGCTTTGGAAACCATTTTTTCACCAACAATTTCCTTGTCTACAAGTTTATGAGGCTGTAAATAGTCCTTGTGTGCATAATGAATTCTGACATCATAGGTCTATGGAACTTAAGAACAGCAGCTTAGCCAACACTTTTATTAGCAGTACACCCTGAGGCTGCACAAATAGCCCTTCACCACTCAAACGTTCTGTTATAAACCTTACTATAAAATGTTCCCTGGCCTTTCCTCTGTCTTCAGTGAGGCCACTTTTTTCATGGTGCAAGTAATTTCCTCCGCTATGCCCTAAGGATTATTAGGATATTTCACACAAAATCTGGTGCATATGCATGTCTTCCAATTTGGCTGTGGGGCAAAGCAGTTTTTAGAAGAGGCTGTGTATTCCTAATCTAAGACAGTAACAGAACAAGAGCTAGTTTCTTAGGTCTCTGACAAAGCCTGATGACCTCTATTTCTCACTTGCTATTTGTCCCCAACCTAGAACCTCTCACATTTTGGAAATTTTAGTTGAATGAGTGAAGAAAATATAAGTTGAAAGATAAGTGGAGGATATGAGGTTGAAAAAGTTTCAAAGAAACTAGGACTGAAAACTAATAACTTACCCATGAGTGGAGAAACTCTCTTAGAACCAACAATAATGAAAACACACAGGGAGCTGAAGTCATCAGATTTTCTACCATCAAGCTTGGCTTTCCAACTGTAGATGCCCGCTGGCAAATGGATGGAGAGAGTTGGAATGATGAGTTGGAGTTTATAAAAGTGGGTCTTATTGATATCTACAGGGTATTGATCACGAAACTTCCTGTAATTACATGTAAACCACTTAGAATATACACACTGGTTTATTATGAAGTGAGCATAAATTCCCCTTTCTTCTCCTATACAACTTGATAGTGTTTGTCATTTAAAATATATTTAAAGTCTCTGTTTTGCAATTCCAAGATTATAAAGTGGTCTTTAATCCTCATTTTAAAGTAAAAAATTTGTGCCCAAGGGTCCATCCTTTAAGACAATATCTTTGTGAGGTGTGGATGGGGCAGACTAGTTTAGAACTAGAAGTGGGGGCATGGAAGCCATGGACACCTGAGTCCTTGGGGTCCCCACTCAACACTGGTCCCAGTGTGTTGTGCTGTTCTTGGGTTGGCTGCCTAACTAGGTCAGGTTTCCCATACTTGTTTCTCCAGAGATGACCACCTGGTGAGGTAAGGGATCACTGGCAATGGGTTTCCACCACACAGTGAAAGGCCTGGAGGCAGCTCCTCTATCTTTGGTCCTATATTTGACTTCTGATTACACAACCAATGATTGTCATCTAGTGTCTTCTCTGTTCTCTTGACATCCTCATCTTTGTGCTTCAATCTCTCTCCTGTAAAAAGACTTTGTTTAAAAATTTTTATGTTTTCCAGAATGCCTGGGTGGCTCAGTTGGTTAAGCATTTGACTTTGGCTCAGGTCATGATCTCATGGTTCTCATGAGTTGGAGCCCCACATGGGGCTTGCTGCTGTCAATGCTGAACCAGCTTTGGATCCTCTGTCCTCATCTGTCTGTCTGCCCCTCCCTCATGCTCTCTCTCTTTCTCAAAAAATAAATAAACATTAAAAAATATCCTTATGTTTTCCCATTTTGATTTAGAGAAAACACTGGCTTTTCAAGGTTGTTATTCTAAGACCCAGGGCTGCTTTCTTCATTTTGCTTTTAATACCTTGATGAAAGTTTGCTAAATTCCTTATTTTTAAAAGAATTTCCTCTGTTTCAGAGACAAAGAGAAAAGAACAAAAACCAACCAACCAACCAACCGACAAAAGATCAAAGCTTTCCTCCTTTTCTAGATTATCACAATTTGAATGTGAAAATAAGATTTTCAAATACTTTTTGTGTGGAATAAAATTCAGATGAATAGTCATTTGGCCATCGACCTTCCTCTAAAGCAGAGGGAAGATTCTAGGGGAACTCCACAAGGTATCTGAATTTCCTTCCTTCCTTTTGCCTGGATCTGTGTCTCTGTGATCTGTACCTATAAGGTACTGCTGTCCTCTTTCTCTAAGAATATGTTTTGGCTTGGAAAGTCCTGCAAGCTTCGTAGTAGTAGCTTTCTTGGCATCATTAACTCAAGGGCTAAGCTTTTAGCAATAGATCTTGCAGATGAGCCTCTGTGTATTTGAGGTGGCATTTTAACTCCCTGCTCATTCAGTACGGGATCCCCTCTGCTCTGAGCCTGGGATGCGCTGGCTGCACTGAGGGTGTTCCCTGCACTTCAGAACCACAGTGTGAACTCTGACTTCATAGCTACTTATATACTGCTGCACAGTCACAACAAGGCTGCAAAACCAGAGCAGACCCAGTAAACTGGGGATCTAAAATATCTGAGATTTCATAGACTTAGTTCCTGAAATAGGGAAGCATTTTTAAAAAAACAAATTTCTTTTCACTTTTCCCTTTTTTTTTTTTTTAGTAAAATCTTTTTTCAACTTTCATTGTTGCTGAATAGGTTATCTGTAGGTCAGTGGGTTTCCAGGTTGTTTGCATTTCCTAAAATTGTGCTTTTCCCTGAATGTGGCACAAGAGATTGCAGGCTGTTCAGGACAGCCCACTGAGGCCGGCACAATGCTGCTATTCCTGTTCTCCCTGCTGCTCTCAATGGAGGTATTTTAGGGCTCCGTAAGTGTTTAAGAAGAATAAAATCAGCAGACAAGAATCCTGGACATCTTAAGCTTCTGGCCAATTTTGTGGAATATGGAAGAACTTTTTTTTTAAGATCTTTTTTTTTTTCATGACCTTTAAGAAGCCGGCTACATTTTGTCGTACTTTTCCTTTTGATGAATCGTTTTCCAGATACAATGTGCAGATGACTTTCAGTTTAGATACACAGGCCATGTAACTCCAGATGCAGATGCAGATGTTATGAGTTCATGGAATAGAAGATATAAATGTCCTGACTTTGCTGTATGCCCTGAGAAGCATCCGTTTTTTTTTTTCTATTTAGAGAGAGGGAAAGGAAAAAAAAAACCCACACCAGATTTGCTTCATTTCCTGCTTTAAGCACTTATGCTTTAAAGGAGTTCATTTACATATGAAATTGAATCATGTGATAGCATATGTGGGGGAATTTTGACCAAAAAACATTTTCCTTTAATCTGCACAATCTGCTGTGGATTGTGAAAGTGTGAGCTCACACACAAATTACGTATCAGCATGGAAGTCTGTAGTCCATGCATGGCACATTTTAAACTAAACTTTATTGGGTTAGCTACATCATAAATCGGTCCTAAACCACATTCTGAAAATGATACTTTAAAAGTTTATTTAGTTCTCTTGTCTTTTAAATAAGGGCAAAGACAGTAAGTAAGTTCACAGAATTATTTTGTTAACACCAGGAAGGTAATTTATGGCTTAATAATTCCATCATGTAATAATCGTTGGGGTCTAATGCTTTGGGGTACTTTGTATGACAATACAAATTTGTTATTTGTTATTATTTGGTTATTATTTGTTATTATGAAATTATAGAATGGATTCAATTCAAAAGAGAATGTTTTGGTTTTACTGTTTCCATATTTGTAATGCTGGTGGAGGTACAAGTGAACACTTGGAAAACTTTCATATTTTCAACAAATATATGTTGAATCATTTCTACATGCCAGGAATCTTTGCTAAGTGCTATAGATTTAGAGGTGAATAAGGTAGATGTGTTTGTTCCTTGGCCTACATTGAAAAATTTAAGGAAGCCTAAAGGGATAACAGGAGAGACAGTGTTCTGCAACTCCCCCCCCCCCCCCCCCCCGGCCAATCATATGTTTAAGCCTTAACTTTCAGTACCTTAGAAAGTGACTGTATTTGGGGAAAGTGTATTTAAAGAGGTAATTAAGTTAAAACAGGTCATATGGGTAGGCCCTAATCTGATCAGACTGGTGTCCTTATAAGAAGAAGAGATTAGAACATAAACATACGAAGAGGGAAAATCATGTGAATCCATAAGGAGAAGACAGTTAGCTATCTATGAGCCAAGGAAAGAAGCCTCAGAAAAATACAACCCTGCTGACACCTTGATCTTGGAATTTCAGTCTCCAGAACTGCGTGGAAATACATTTCTGTTGTTTAAGCAACTTAGTCTGTGGTATTTTGTTATGGCTGTCCTAGAAAACTAATACAGATAGAAAGCTTCCTCACAAAATAGAAAGGTGAATCGTACTTAAGGATAATGGGCCAAAGATGTCAGCTCACTGTCATCTTGTCATGGGGCCAAATACAATACTGTGCACAAAGCATGTACTAAATAAATGCTAATGCTTGCCTACAGAGACTGCAATAAACAAGGTGATGCTTTACTACTGCTTTCACTACCATTTCTTCTAATGCTACTATCTGCAAAGCTCCTAAAGAGGGGCCATAATGCCATGTGCTAGACCTTATCCTCAAAACTCTGTTTAAGGGCAAAGGAGTAGAGGTGATATTTGATATCAATTCTAAAGAAAACTCATTCTCAGTACTGAAAGATTCTGTTTTGAGAGATGGGAAATTATTTTCAAGTAAGGCAGAAAGGCAGGTTTTATATTGTGAACACTATTCACATCATTTATTTTTTCAAGGGAATTTGAGTTCCTGCTTTTTAGTCACATTTTTGTCTATGGTAAGTGGATAAATGTGGTTTGCATCATTCAGTGCCTTGGGAATGTCTTACAGGATATTTCTGGAATGGGCAAAGTTCAGCACAGTCTGGAGCCAAACAAAATGTCCCCATTATTGAGCCAATATAGTTCAAATGTTTATGACCCATCTCCAGAATGGTGTGCATATGTGTGAGGTTGACAGTGCAGTTGAACATATCCTCAGGAACTGAGGGAAAGCTGCAGAAAGGCAAAGATGACGTGTGGGCTGCCCTTGAGTGTTTTTTCTGTTTTGGAAGCCTACAGCTACAGAAGGTCCAACAGCACATAAGTGTTTATGAGACTTTTCCTATTCAAAGAATCAAGACTCCTAAGCCTGGTTAGAAGCCCCTACAACTGTAGGAAAGCCCAGGTTCCCTATGCTTGGGTTTTCCTTCTTCTTTTACCTGGATTCCACCTTCAGGACATGTTCAATCCAGCATCCCTGAAAAGGGAATCATCCACAACAATGGTTTTCAAAATGTGGTCTGTGGAACCCTGGGGTTCTTGGGACCCTTTCAGGGAGTCTTCAAGGTCAAAACTATTTTCATAATTATAATAAAATAATATTTACTCTTTTTAATATCATCTTAACACAAGTTATTGTGTTTTCAGGAGGCAACATGGCATGTGAAGATGTCATTACTCAGATAGCTAATAAAATGTATGCTAATATACTCTTTCATTCATTGGAATGTACTAAATTAGTGAGATAAATGTGTACATATGTGCATTTTCAGATATTAACTCACTTCTTATACTTCTGTGTTCTTACTGGTTATTTCCTGTTATACCTACTATGATCTTCATACACTGTTATTTCAAAACCTGAAGTGTCCTTTACCAGAAACTATTCTTCAAATTATTTACATTGCAAAATATTAAGAATATCTCTCCTAAAATATGAAATTAGATAGAGATGTCAATGTAATTTCTCATATTCAGCATTAATAAAAAAGAAAGCAGAACTAATTGAAAATAAAATGTTTATATACATAGAAAATCCAAGAGACTTGACACCAAAGTTAGCACTGAACAGGACATTTAGTATAAAAATAAGTAGGAAAAATATTATTCACTGCAACAAAAGTTATACACAAGGATAAGCAAAATCAAAATAAGCTGTATTTTTGAAAACCATAACATTTTATCAAAGAACAGAAAATAAAACCGGATGAATATGGTAATAGTACATGAATGAATGAATGAATGAATGAAGCAATAATTATTCCTAAATTAACAAAATCCCATTGGTTTTTAAATTTTCATTTTATTTTTTTATTTCATTTTTTAATTTAAATTTTAGTTAGCATACATTGCAATATTGGTTTCAGGAGTAGAATTTAGTGATAAGTCTAACATCTGTATAAAAAAATAAAGGCCTGAGGCCTGAGATGAAATTTCTGATAATGAAGATTAGTGAGCAGGGTTATACCCTGCATATTATTAAAATTTACTATGGAGGTATGGTGTGATATGAGCACAGGAATAGGCAAATATATTAGTGGAACAAATTCAAAACTAAAGAGACAGATCCAAGTGTATGAAGGAACTTCTATTTGTTTGTTAGTTTGTTTATGGGAGTGAGTATATGCACATGCTCAGACGAGGGTAAGAGGGAGAGACAGAATCCTAAGCAGGCTCCATGCTCAGTGCAGGAGCCTGGTGGGGGCTTGCTTCCATAATCCTGGGATCATGACCTGAGCCAAAATCAAGAGTCAGACGCTCTACTAACTGAGCCACCCAGGCACCCCTGAAGGAATTTTAGTTAATTTTTGCCATATAGTTAATTACAATCTCATATTAATTTTAGGTGTACAATACAGTGACTCAACATTTACATAAATTACAAAATGATCACCACAATAAGTGTAGTTACTATCTGTCACAATACAAAGTTATTACAATATATTGACTATATTCCTTGTGCTATACTTTATATTCCTGTGACTTTTTTAATGTTTATTTATTTTTGAGACAGAGGGAGACAGGGTGCGAGTGGGGGAGGGGCAGAGAGAGAGGGAGACACAGAATCCAAAACAGGCTCCAGGCCCTAAGCTGTCAGCACACAGCCTGATGCAGGGCTCGAAACCAAGAACCGTGACATCGTGACCCAAGCTGAAGTCGGACACTTAACCTGTTGAGCCACCCAGGCACCCCCCGCCCCATGACTTTTTTATTGTATAACAGTAAATTTGTACCTCTTAATCTCTTTCACTTATTTTGCCCATCCCCCACTACTTCCTCTCTGGACACCACTTATTTTTTCTTTGTAGTTTTTAGTCCCTTTCTGTTTTGTTTTGTTTGTTCATTTGTTTTGATTTTTTTAGATTGCACATCTGTGAAATCATATGGTATTTGTCTTTCTCTGTCTGACTTATTTCATTTAGCATAGGACCCTTCTAGGTCCATCCATGTTTTCACAAAAGGCAAGATTTCATTTTATTTTTATGGTTGAGTAACATCCCAGTGTGTGTGTGTGTGTGTGTGTGTGTGTGTGTGTGTAACATTTTCTGTATCCATTCATCCAAGGTAGACACTTATAGTCTTCTATAGTTTAGCTATTGCAAACAATACTTCATCAAACATGGGCATGCATATAACTATTTGAGTTTGTTTTCATTTTTTTCAGATAAACACCCAAAAATGGAAATGCTATACCATATGGTAGTTCTATTTTTAATTTTTTGAGGAACCTCCTTAGTGTTTCTTGTTAGTGGCCATACCAATTTATATTCTTACTAACAGTACACAAGGATTCCCTTTCTCCACATCTTCACCAACCCTTGTTATTTCTAGTCGTTTTCACAATAGCCATTCTAGCAGATATAAGGTGATATCTCATTGTGGTTTTGATTTGCATTTCCTTGATGATTAATGATGTAGACCCTCTTTTCATGTACCTGTTGGCCATCTGTATGTCTTCTTTGGAAAACATCCATTTACGTCCTCTGCCCATTTTTTAATTGGATTCCTAGTGTTTTGGTGTTGAGTTGTATAAGTTCTTTACACACACACACACACACACACACACACATATATGTATATATATATGATGTTAATCCTTTATTGGATATATTATTTGCAAATGTCTTCTCCCATTCAGTAGGTTAACTTTTCATTTTGTTTACGATGTCCTTCACTGTGCAAGAACTGTTTAGTTTGAAGTAGTACTATTTGACTACTTTTGCTGTTGTTTCTTTTGCTTTTGGTGTTAAACAGAAAAAAATCATCGCCAAGATCTATGTCAGGGAGCTTACTGCCTATTTTTTTTCTAGGAAATTTGTCGTTTCAGGGGTTACATTTTAATCTTTGATCCATTTTTTAAATGTTTATTTATTTTTGAGGGAGAGAGAGGGTGAGTGGGGGAGGGACAGAGGTAGAGGGGAAAAAAGGATCTGAAGCCAGCTCCATGCTGACAACAGAGAGCCTGATGAGGGGCTTGAGCTCACCAGCTGTGAGATCACAACCTGAGCTGAAGTCGAACACTTAACTGACCGAGCCACCCAGGGGCCCCAGTCTTTGATCCATTTGGAGTTTATTTTTGTACATGGTGTAAGAAAATGGTCCAGTTTTATTCTTTTGCAGGTTTCCAAATATGGTTATTGAAGAGACTGTATTCTCCTCATTGTATATACTTGCTCCTTTGTTACAGATCATTTGACTATATGAGCATGGATTTTATTTCTGGACTCTCTATCCTAGTCCACTGATCTGTGTATCTGTTTTTATGCCAATACCATACTGTTTTGATTACTATAGTTTTGTAGTGTAGTTTGAAATCAGGTCTCATACTACCTCCAGCTTTGTTCTTTTCTCAAGATTGCTTTGGCTATTTGGGGTCTTTTGTGGTTCCATTTTATGGTTATTTATTCTATTTCTGTGAATAATACCATTGGAATTTTGATAGGGATTACAATGAATGTATAGATTAATCTTGGTACTATGGACATTTTAATAATAGTAATACTTCTAATCCATGAACACAGTGTATCTTTTTATTTATTTGTGTTGTCTTCAATTTCTTTCATCCATGTCTTACAGGTTTCAGAGTAGAGCTTTCACCTCCTTGGTTAAATTTATTCCTAGGTATTTTATTGTTGCATTTATAAGATGCAATTATAAATGGGATTGTTTTCTTAATTTCTCTTTTGATAGTTTATTATTAGTATATAGAAACACAACAGATTTCTGTATATTCATTTTGTATCTTACAACTTTACTGAATTAATTTGTTATTTCTAATAGGTTTTTTGGTGGAATATTTAGGACTTTCCAATATAATATTATGTCATCTGCAAATAATGACAGTTTTACTACTTCCTTATCAATTCAAATGCTTTTTATTTCTTTTTCTTGTCTGATTGCTCTGGCCAGGGCTTCCAGGGCTAGGTTGAATGAAAGTGACAAAAGTGGGTATTGTTGTCTTATTCCTGGTCTTAGAGGAAAAGTTTTTAGCTTTTTACCATTGAGTGTGATAGTTGTGTGCTTGTCATTTCTGGCCTTTATTATGTTGAGCTGTATTCCTTATATATAGCCACTTTGTTGAGACTTTTTATCAATTATTAATTTTTAATTTTGCCAAATGCTTTTTGCAGCATCTATTGACATGGTCATATCATTTTTATCCTTCATTTTATTAATATGACTTATTATGTTGATTTATTGGTGACAGTTGAACCATCCTTGCATCTCTGGAAAAGATTTTACTTGATCATGGTGTATGATTCTTTTGATGTTTTATTGAGTTTTGTTTGCTAATATTTTGTTGAAGATTTTTACATCTATGTTTATCATGGATATTGGCCTGTAACTAACTTTCTTCCTTCCTTTCTTCCTTCTTTCCTTCTTTCCTTCCTTCCTTCCTTCCTTTCTTCCTTCCTTCCATCCTTCATTCCTCCCTCCTTGTTTCTTTTCTTTTCTTTTTTTTTCTTTTCTTTTCTTTTCTTTTCTTTTCTTTTCTTTTCTTTCTTTTCTTTTCTTTTCTTTTCTTTTCTTTTCTTTTCTTTTCTTTCCTTTTGTATTTTTATCTGGTTTTTGTATCAGCATAATGGTAACCTTGTAGAAATAGTTTGGAAGCATTTCTTTCTCTTCACATTTTTTAGAATATTTTGAGAGGAATAGACATTAATGCTTTTCTGAATGGTTGGTAGAATGCACCTGTGAAGCCATCTGGTCCTGAGCTTTTGTTTGTTGGGAGTTTTTTTTTTTTTATTACTGAATCAAATTCATTATTAATAATCAATCTGTTCAGATTTTCTATTTCTTCTTGATTTAGTCTTGGAAAATTGTGGTATCTAGGAATTTATCCATTTCTTCTAAGTTTTCCAATTTGTTGGAGTATAATTGTAGCAGTCTCTTTTTTTTGTTTGTTTTATTTTAATTCCAGCAAAGTTAACGTACAGTGTTATATGTAGTAGTCTCTTATAATCTGTTGTATTTCTGTGGTGCTGGTTGTAACTTCTCTTTATTTCTCATTTTATTTATTTGAGCTCTCTGTTTTCCTTTATGGGTTTGATTAATGGTTTACCAATTTTGTTTATTTTTTTTAATGTTTATTTTTTTTGACAGAGTCAGAGAGAGCAGAAGCAAGGGAGGGGCAAAGAAAGACAGGGAGAGAGAGAGAGAGAGAATCCCAAGCAAGCTCTTCCCTGCCAGCACAGAGCCCAATGCCGGGCTCAATCTCACAGACCGTGGGATCATGACCTGAGTGGAATTCAAGAGTTGGTCACTTAACTGACTTAGCCACTCAGGCACCCCAATTATGTTTATTTTTCCAAAGAACCAGCTGTTAATTTCATTGATCTTTTCCACTTTTTTGTCTCTATTTCATTTATTTCCACTCCAATCTTTATTATTTTTTCCCATCTATTAACTTTAGGTTTGGTATGTCCTTTTATTTTTCTAGTTCCTTTAGATGTAAAGTTATTTTGTTTGTTTGAGATTTTTCTTGTTGTTTTTTTTTTTAAGGTAGATTTGTATTGATATAAATTCCCTCTCAGAGCTGCATTCCTTTTGCTGCACTCCATAGATTTTGGAATATTGTATTTCCATTTTAATTTGTCTCAAGATATATTTTGATATTCTCTTTGATATCTTCCTTGACACATTCATTGTTTAGTAGCATGTTGTTTAGGCTTCATGTGTTTTTGTTTTTGTTTTTGTTTTTGTTTTTTCCAATTCCTTTTCTTGTATTTTATTTCTAGTTTCATACTGTGTTGATTGGAAAATATTTTTGATATGATTTTAATCTTCTTAAATTTATTGAGATTTGTTTTGTGGCCTTACTTGTGATCTATCCTAGAGAATGTTTCATGTGCCTTGGCAAAAATGTGTATTCTGCTGTTTTCAAATGGAATGTTTTCTTTATATCTGTTAAGTCCATCTGGTCTAATGTGTTTTTCAAAGAAACCATTTTCCTACTGTTTTTCTCTCTGATTGATCTATTCATTGATGTAAGTGGGGTATTAAAGTCCTGTAATGTTATTGTATTACTTTCAATTTCTACTTTTATGTCTGTTAATATTTGATTTATATATTTAAGTGTTCCTATGTTGGGTGAATAGATATTTATTTGTTGATATAATTATTATACTCTCTTATAGGATTGATCCCTTTATCATTATGTAATGCCCTTCTTTGTATCTTGTTACAGTCTTTATTTTAAAAGTCTATTTTTTCTGATAAATATTCTACCCCAGCTTTATTTTCATTTCCATTTGTGTGGAATCTTTCCCATTCATTTCCTATCAGTCTGTGTGTCTTTAGGTCTGAAATGTCTCTTATAGGCAGCATATAGATGGGTCTTGTTTTGTTTTTAATCCATTCATCCACCCTGTCTTTTGGTTGGAGCATTTAGTCCATTTACATTTAATTATTGATGGCTTCATACTTATTGCAATTTTGTTAACTGTTTTTTAGTTGTTTTTGTAGTTCTATGTTCTGAAGGAACTTCATTAATGTTAAAGTTAGCGTGTCATCTTACTGACAGAGAACAAAATTATTTAATAAATAGTGCTGATAAAAGTGGCTATCCATGTGGAAGAAAACAATCATTCATAACACCATAAATAATCATCAACTTCACAGTTTAAATATATAAAAGTAAAATAAAATACTAAAGGTATTAAAATAGTTTTATAATATCATTATAAAGATGACATCCAAAGCAATATAAGAAATGCATAAATATAAAGGAAAAATTGACAGGTTTAATTATATAATTATATAAGTACTAAAAAGCTTCAATAGTGAAAGGAAGAAACCTAACACGATCAAAAGATAACAGTATTAATTACAATAGGGTAAATACAATTTTATGTTATTAAGAAAAAAACAATCTAAATTTTTAAACAAATTACTAAATAATTTAGTGAAAAGAAAATATGAAAAAGTGTATATAAAAATGTTCAATGACACTAAAAGTCAGAGAACAATAACACAACATTGTCTGCCATCATTTGTCAAAAGAAAAGAAAAGAAAAGAAAAAGAAAACAAAGAAAAGAAACATCAAGTTTCCTATACAGAAATACAACAAAAAGTAAGTATACTTTTATTTTTTGTTTCAGTAATATTTTACTTTTTTCTGAAAAATTTTTTAATTTTATAATTAAAACTCACTCTTCTATAATTTATCTACTGAAATGAAATCTATTTATAATATATTTTTGTTACATTTAAGATCGATCATTGGATTTAAAAAGAGAGATTAGAAGATTTGCTTTCTCAAGAGCAGCTTCTCCATTTATGTAGAATGGTGCTGTAAAGAATAAATTGATTTATCAGGGTGTTCTCTCACTCATGAAAGGAAAATCATAATCCAAAGAAGTTGGCTGAAAATTGAAGTTGAGAAATGAAAATATGATAAAAGCTATTTCCTCCTCAGTCCATAGAATAAGAATTTATCTTACTGTGTTTAATGCAATAGAAAAATTTCAAATTATATTATAGTGTCAGTAATATTGTGATATCATTTTTGGACCTACCATTCAGAGTTCAAAGATAAAATAATAGAATATTTTTAAAAATGTTAATGGTTATTTATGTTTGTGTGAGAAAGAGGGCAACAGAGTGTGAGCAGACAGGAAGCGGCAGAGAGAGATGGAGACACACAATCCAAAGCAGGCTCCAGTCTCTGTACTGTCAGCACAGAGCCCTATGAGGAGCTCCAGCTCACCAACCGTAAGATCATGACCTGAGCTTGAAGTTGGACGCTTCACCCACTAAGCCACTCAGGTGCCCCAAGTAATAGAATATCTTAAACGTAGACATGATGAGTTCTTTTAAAAACTAAAAATTGTTGGGGCCCCTGAGTGGATCAGTCAGTTAAGTGTCCAATTTCAGCTCAGGTCATGATCTAATGGTTTGTGAGTTCCCACCCTGCATCAGGCTCAAACCTAAAAATTGCTTGTACAGCTTTTCAAACTAGAAATGAAAAAGCAACAGGAGCATCTTACAGAATAAATTATATTGCATAGTCTGGAAAAGTACACACGATAGCTTAGGGAAGAATAAAGCCTTCCACAGTTGACTTTGTTGAATATCTGCTGGCTGAAAAGTCAGTGAAAGAAGTTGTGGCACTGCCACTTTCCAACAATACTGTAATTTGTGTTAAAGTTTTTGTTGCAAAAATGAATATTGAATTAATGACTTGCCTGCACAATTCTACTTTTATCTTATAAATGGACATTGGACTTATTGTTTTGCTTGTATTTATCTGGTATTAGATCAGTGATCATAAAAGAAGCCTTCTTTTATGTGAGTGCTGGATTAAAAAAAACCACCTTTTTGAATCTCATGGTTTGTACTGGAACAATTGTGTGGACATTTGCATTCATGGTGACATGGAACTGTACTGTAGTAGCAGTCAATATATTCTTTATACCACACTCACAGTTTTAAAAAACAGTCAGTTTACATTAAAACTGTCTGGATAAAAAAGTAAATATTATTAATTTAATTTTATGAAATCTCAACCCTGATTTACATATCTCTTACACACTCTGTGTGACAAAATGTGAAGTACACATAAATACTTTCTACTGCATATTCAACTGAAATGGAGGATATATCTATATCTATGAGTATACTCAGCCATCAAAAGAATGAAATCTTTCAATTTGCGATGATGTGGGTGGAGCTAGAGTGTATTATGCTAAGCAAAATAATAGAAAGACAAATACCATATGATTTCATTCATATGTGGAATTCAAGAAACAAAATGAATGAACATAAGGGAAAGAAAAAAATGGAGGTAAACCATAAAAGAGTCTTAAGTATAGAGAACGAATTGAGCGTTGCTGGAGGATGAGGGGATGTGCTAAATGCGTGATGGGTATTAAGGAGGGCACTTGCGACGGCCCCCTTGTGATACATCACTTGTGATGAATGTAGATCTTATATGTAAATGATGAATCACTAAATTTTACTTCTGAAACTAATATTACACTATATGTTAACTAAATAGAATTTAAATAAATACTTGAAACATCAAAGAAAAATTGAGTTACCAGCTGAATTAGTTTTTATTTTTCATGGAACATCGTTTTTACTTGAAAGAGTGTTGGCAAAGTGGTTATTTTAACTTAAGTATTTGGCAAAATTTTTCTTGAAAAGGAATGAAGTGGGCCTGTCACTTCTAGGGAAACAATATCTGACTGTATTTATTGTCATTGATAAAATTTTAGCTTTCTAGTGAAAATTAGGGACTTTCCTCACCACTGTGAGCTTAATAATTCCTAAAAGTCAAACAATTTTCAGTTAAAATTAGTGGTGATATTAACAAATGTTATTTAAAAATATTTGTATAATGAGATATGTCAAATTTAGAAAATCTCTATACCTCAGTGAATCAACTTTTCTGAATGACCAATGCATGATGTTACAAAATTATGCAAGATACAACAGTATATTTTTATGTAACAGAGTTAAAAGTACATTGATATGATTTCAGATTCCACATTGTGGCTAAGCCTTAAGAAAGTGCTACTTGGCAAGTTTCATTGCAGTATAGAAGAACATCCACAATTACCTGAAAAGGTAATTAAAATATTATCCCTTTCCCAACTACGTACCTATGTGAGACTGGATCTATTTCATACACTTGAAACAGAATAACATATTGCCAAGAGGCAATGCAACACAGACAGGAGACTCAAATTGTCTCCTGTTGAACAAGTCGTTAAAGGGATTTACAAAAATATAAAATAATGCCACCATGATCACTATGTTTTTTTGAAAATATAGTTATTTTTCATAAAGTATTTTATTTATGCTAACATGAATGGGTTTATTGTTTTTATTTAAAAATTAATCAACAGTTTTAATTTGAATACAGTAAAAGCTGATAGATATAAACCACCTACACAAATGCTTCTGGGGGTACATTTTTAAGGGAGTAAAGAGGTCTTAAGACTAAAAAATTGTGTGAGAACCACTGCTATAGAATTATGACTAGGCCAGATCAATCTAGTTCCACTAATTTCAGGAAATGGACTAATTTTTTTCAGTTCCTAATCTGTTTTTTTCCAAACCTGTGAATTCAATTCAACTAGCATTTTTTGACACCTATCAAGTTCCAGTCATGTTAAGTGATGGTACGAAGCCAAAAGTTTGAATTCAAATTTTAAGGAGCTATGCAAGCTATTCAGATTAGTGTTTCATATTCTTTAGGTAAATGCCCAGTAATGTTATTGCTGGATCTTAAGGTAGTTCTCTTTTCAATTTTTTGCAGAACCTCCATACCATCTTCCACCAGCGGTTGCACCAGTATGCATTCCTACCAAGAGTCCATGAGGGTCCCCTTTCCCCCACATCCTCACCAGCACTTTTTGTTTCTTGTGTTTTCGATTTTAGCCATTCTGACAGGAGTCTCATTGTGGTTTTGATTTTTGCTTCTCTGATAATGAGTGATGTTGAGCATCTTTTCCTGTGTCTGTTGGCCATCTGAATGTCTTCTTTGAAGAAATATCTGTTCAATGTCTTCTGCCTATTTTTTATTGGATTATACTAATCCTTTATTGGATATATCATTTACAAATATCTTCTCCCATTTTGTAGGTTGCCTTTTAGCTTTCTTGATAGTTTCCTTTGCTGGGCAGGAGCTTTTTATTTTGATGCAGTGTCAATAGTTTATTTTTACTTTTGTTTTCTTTGCCTCAGGAATCATATCTAGAAAGATGTTGTTATGGGTGATGTCAGAGAAACTA